>NW_028301713.1:11515151-11818181 GCF_037042655.1 Diuraphis noxia
AATATTTTTGGAAAAAATCACTGCATAAATAATCATATTCTAGTAATTTGCAATTTTTTTTTATTCAAAAGTTTCTATTTTCGGCATCAATTTATTCTCAAACAGTTTTTTTTTTTTAATGAACGCCATATATAATCATTGCTGTTACTAGGTATTATTATTATTGAATATCAACCTTCTAAATCCTATAAATTACTTTTAAAAATTTAAAATACCAGTTTTAATCGCATTGACGTTCGTAAATCGAGAAATGTTGTTTTATTCAAATTAAATTAATACACCGACCCGGAGTTTACGATCGAATATAGAAAACTATACATTAATTTGGCGTGCGTGTGCGTGTGTTCGTTACACGCACATATAACTGAACTTATTTTCGAAACTAAAAGCCAAGACGCACTTAACCCGTCATTGTGAAAAACTCGACACATTAGACAACTTTTTCATCCTGTAACAACACTGTATATATATATATATATATATATATATATATATATTATATATAGGGTGGTTGTGTTTGAAGCCCTTTTAAACAACGATAATAAATCAAAAAAGTATCAAATCCATCGCCGCCATTGCTGCGGCGGATAGCTATATACGTACAGAAACGGCTTCTGATCTATATAGCAATAACGATACGACGACTGACTGCAAAAGTGTAGCTTCGCGCAACTCGCGGTTTTTGTATATTATATTAATATTATCATGACATAATATTATATATTATACGCTCAATAGTAGTAAGCGACTTTCAGCGCGTCGTCTATACACACACGCATACATTATTGTTATATATTTGGCCATAATCGTTTAGGTTGCCGAGCTGAATTAGTAAAATATAACTTATAAACCGCTATTATATTATATACCTATACGTATGCAGCGGTGCAGTTAAAATCGAAACGACGTACCGCGTTTTTGGACCCTTTACAGTGCGCCGCATACTATCTATATGTATTATATAACCGAATCGTTCTCGCAAACTTTCATTTGAACTATGCAAACACACTCAGACACACATACATTTACTAGCACAATTCGCTAATATAAACCATATACCTACGTATATTATTATATTAAAGTGTCGTCGTCGATTAATTTACATAAATATACGTTACGCACCACCACAATATAGGTGTACCTACCTCTACGCATAGCGTAGTAACTTTGGCTTGTACCAAAATATACGCACTCGTGTGTATGTGCAGCATAATAATAGTAATATTCGCCCTAATTGTTTTTTTTCTCCCGTCCGTAAACGTGCAGGCGGCGACAAACGCCCAATTAGATACAATTTGCATGTGTACACACAAGCGTGTTCAAAAACTGCTCCACGCATATGATGCATATATATATATAATATGTAAGTACATATTTATTTATACTACACGTGGTTTCAATCACGCACGCTCGTGTGTGTGTGTGTGTGTGTGTGTGTGTGCGCGCGCGCGAAGTTTAATCATTGCAAGTCAATCGTGCGAGTATATACTGCAAATAAGACGCGACCGTTTTGTCGTCGACACACTATGTACATACTACTACTTATATATGTATATACAAATATACATATATATATGTGTGTGTGTATACAATACACGTTCGACTGATTTACGAGCAAGGTATATGTAACATATTATATAGGTACCTACACGACGGTGATGATTTAGGAAATACTTATATACACACACACGCGTGCAGCACGAGCGGAAACGCTCTCAGATCTCGAGCTCGCTCACCCTCCAACTGTCTCCCTCACTCTCAATAATATCTCACCTTGTGCGATGTGACTGCAGCTCGTGTGCGTCTCGCTTGTATTCGCGCGTATATACAAGTAGTAGAAGAAACGCATTTAAATACCACCCTAGGGAATCGAATATCATATATATATATATATATATTATATGTGCGCGCGAGTGTACTTACAGGGTGTGTATCGAACGTTAGATAGAGGGTGCATGTGGCTTGGGGGTGGTGTATGTGTGTGTGACATTTGTTTTTTCGAAACATGGGTGTATACTGTATAGGTATGTGCTTTATATCGGTGCACTGGCAGTATCTGCCATGCACGCACTTATTTCCGTACGGAAATACAATATCATCAATTATTAATCAAAAACGCGACAGTGATGGAAACGAAACGAACACCTACATGCGTGAATATAACTGAAATATGTATTATTATTATTATTATAAGATTGCATATTTAATAATGTAATGAGGTCATTGCTGCTGGTTGTTTATTGTTATATATTATGTAGATTAATGTAACGAAAGTTCGAACGTATAGACTCGGATTCATATCATTATGAATAATTAAACTTGTGATTTTCAAGAAATTCAATATAATTGTGTATGCTCAACCGATTAAATAATAATGTTTTGTTTTTTTTGTCACTGCTGTGTGTCAATATGATTATTTTTGTTTCGTTTATGATTTTTTTTTCTTTTTTTTTAATCTTGCAACCAACTTTTATTTTACGTTTTCAAATAAATCTTACATTCAAAATGTACTTTTTCAATTTGTTTTAATGAATTATTTATTGAGTTATACGGGCTTAAATTTTTCATTAGACTAATCATTTCCGCTATGAAATATTAAAAGTCTTTCGAGATCCGTACTTCCTATAATAAATATCAGTTTTCATATTTTATTTTATTCGATTTTATCGTTTTCTTAAAAATACAACCAATGTAAATAATATAACAAGTAATTTATTGACTTAAAATGTACATTTAAATCCTTAGATAATATTAAATATTTGAATACGGCTTGTACCGGAAAATTGGCTTAGCGTTGAACACAAACAATAAACGGTGTTTCAGTAACAATAATTATTCCGTTCCACGCGCGTATAATTATAAGTCGGTAGAAACAAATTTAAACTTCGCAGTCACCTAAGTAACACTTGTGCATGCTTATAGGTAATATACTAATATTATATATATATAATATATAATATATATATATTAATTACAGTGACTACTGACTTAATTATTAATAGTTAATGTTTTTGGATTTAAATAATTTTTTTCGATTTCATTCGATTTATAATTTTATAATTTTAATCTTATACTTTGTAGTTTGTACCGTAGGTAGGTATCTATAATGTTATAAGTATTGTGCGTGCAGTCAACTATTTTTTAAATAAAATTATCCACGAACCCTTCCACGAGAATCCAAAGAATGCTTTACAGCGACGGATGCTAACTAGGTTCTAAGAGGGTGTGATTTCCCTTCGAGGAGTGATTCCCCTATATTATATACACTAAGATGTCTATACATAACAAATTAGGAACAAGTCAATCTCCGTCCATCGGGATTAAATGTTTAGTAATCTCCAAAACACTGTTGGGGTAGTTTCACTTGACAACTAATTTATAATGATGTATAACCAAGAAAGAAAACCTCAGACTAATGTATTCAAACTTTGTCTATTAAAACATTTACAAAAAATTAAACTACATTATAGCAATAAATAACGATAAATTACAATTCAATAAAACTTGGATGGATAGGCAAAATTTAATGATTAGAAATTAAATCAGTCATACTCGACACATCGATACAATCAATGGAATAAAGTTGTAAATTAATAAAAATTATATCTATAATACCTATAAATATTGGATATAATAATATTTGGATATAAAAAAATAATATTCTTTATATTAATATTTATATAATCAAACGTTTAAGATATGAAAAACGTAAATGCTTTTCGAGCTCCTATCTTTTAAATGATGAATGATATGAGTAATATGATGAAATACATTTAACAATTTTAAGTTTGCACTAACTTTTTGATGGATACCATTTTCTTGCTTCTTACAGAATATTTAAATATTTTTAAGATGGTTATGAATTATAGATAACCATTTGATAAAGCTATGCATTCATGATTTAGATTGAAATGATTAATCAATCTATTTATGAATTTAAAACGAATTAAAAATGTATATCTTAAAAACATTATTTAACACTTTTCAATTTAAATTGAATATAATGCAATATAAGTATTTTAGTGATTTTAAATCAAAACCTAATGTTTTTAACGACATTATATTTACATTAAGTTTCATGAATATAATATTATAGGTATAGGCACCATAGTTTTGTAAACGGTTGAATTTAACAACAAAATCGTAGAATTTATAGTTCGTTGTAAATTAATAATCTTGACATAGGTATTTTGGATAACATTTACACTAACATTTTAATATTAACCTTCGAATGATGAACAATGGTTTTCAAATTCCATTATTAATCAGAGGTCAAATCCATTGAATAGGTACCTAAAGTTTGTAATCTATTAAATATTTATTTTATTACGCTGATGATATTCTCGTAGGTTATGGCTTAATTTGCGAGTGAATTGTATTATTCATCCGAAGCTCGACCCCTCTTCTTAATTTACAAATGTCTGAAACATATTATGTATACGATATATTAGGAGGTTACACACAACAATATATATATATATATTATAGCCTATAATTCATAGGTATATAGCGTTAGCGTTTATGACAATATAAGATGTGTTCAATAATTTGTAAATTTTTAGTCGTTATTTGGTTATAATAATATTCACAAGTTATATTACAGTGTCTATAGACTATAACAGTCTAGAGCAGTATAGTAGGTATTATCACGCGCGTATAAACTAGCAGTCTTTAATATAATATGATATTATGTATTATAGTAGAAAATAGAATTAAAATAGATTCGTCGTGAAGACGAAGGACCGTACCAAAGAAAACACGACCCAGAACACCACCGGATTGAAACCGGAATAACCTATGACCGGAACCGATATTCGAATAACTTTAGAAGTATTAGGTCGTGCTTATGAATCTATATGAATCTATACGTGTAGAATGTAGATCGTT
Source organism: Diuraphis noxia (assembly GCF_037042655.1). Classification (NCBI taxonomy): domain Eukaryota; kingdom Metazoa; phylum Arthropoda; class Insecta; order Hemiptera; family Aphididae; genus Diuraphis; species Diuraphis noxia. The sequence continues at coordinate 11,520,039 of NW_028301713.1, forward strand.
GTATTTATTATAGGTATATATTATATTATATTATATTATATTATATTTTATTATATTTATTATATATATATATATATATTACTTTATGTACACGAATTTGATTTATTGAGATTTCATGTTAAAATTGATATAGATACTAATCGAACAACTACAGCCTCGTTCAAAATGTCACCGAAGTACCGGAAGAATAATTAGTAATTTTCGTCATTTGCCTCATGTCAACATTCTTCCGTACCATTAAGAACCATGGAGGTGAAACCGAAAAAAATGATTCAAGTTCGGAATGCAGTGCCCACCGTGTGCGTCACCGGCTTTTCGGCCCAAATACCAGAAGGTTACCGCGGTATACTCCATTAAATAAATATCTATACGTACATCATCGTATACAGCGTGCACATAAGTACGGTCGTATTGTATGATATACTTTATAATAGTAATAATAATTATAATAATAATATCATATTATGGCGCATTGTATACACAACTGCAGTGTTTGAGTGTGGATACCGTTGAAACGCACACACAAACAAACGGGTTTCGCCACAGCGGCAGTACCATCACCACCATCACTACCTCCACCAACAACTAGAAATGTCCGCATAGGCAGAGGCGTCGCGCTTTCTTGATTTATTGTTATTATTATTTTAGGCAGCTCCGACAGCCCGTGTTAAAAGTGTACACGCTTGTTTTGCGAACTTACACCCCTGAATGGGTGCGTGTGTGTGCGTGTGTGAGCGTGCGTGTACATCCGTGTTGAAAACTTTTCGTCATTAGACCTCCGCCAGGTCCACTTTTGTGTGCAGCGTGTATATATTATGATCACAGTAATAATAATAATAATAATAATAATAATGATGATGATAATAAAAGCCCGGACAAATAAACATTGTTATGGCGCACAGCAGTGCTACTTATATAATATAACACGCGTACCTACACACACACACACACATACACATACGCACATATATGCATGTAGGCGTAAATAAACGGTCTAAAGAGTGGTCGGTGGATAGGATGGGTGTGTACCTCTCTACGTATAGGTACATATACATATTATGTGTGGTGATGTACATGTTGTATACCTTGTGACTTGTCAGGGATTAAACGGGCTCGCGATATTTTCGAGTAAAATCTACCCGAAATAAATTATTCTCGTCGGCTACAAAACTCACGCGCACCAACAACAGACACTCGGCCCGCGCGAACTCGCGCCTGTAGTATATGTATAATGTATATAGAGAGGTTAGGTACCTATAATAATAATAATAATAATAATAATAGTATTATGTACATGCGACGGTCGTATAACCTGCTGCAGTTACACATCATACACGATATACATGCACCATGATGATGTGTGTGTAGCGCCGCGAAACGAGTGTGTATAATATTAACACCGTGTAAAACCAGAAATTACGACAAAACGCCACCAACACGCATATTCTATATATATAATAGTAATATAATTAATGATATTATTATGCGTGAGTATAATATATTATACAATATGACATATATCTTGATATTTACGTGGCAAGAGGCGCGTGCAGGGATGAGGGTGAGGCGCTGTGCGTTTACGCGATGTAGCTGGTGCAATATGTCGCAACAAACATTGTAGTGTCCTATGAAATAAGGTTTTTTGGGGAGGGTGCAATTTGATTTTATATCGTAACTCGCCAAATTCGAAACTCCAAACTCGATTTACCACGACAATCGTATGTATTCGCAGAGTGTCGTGGTAATAAGTAGAATTAACAGCGGTGAAGAGATGTCGAACAAACATACTGACTAGGACTCAACTACATCACCGACCGACTCGCGAGCTGTTTAAAAAGAAGCAAAAATATATACTTAACAATATATTGACAATAATTAGACAATATAGTCTATAGTAAGTTACGAAATGGTATTGACTTAACCATAATATATATAGTGTAGAACGTGTTATTTTTTTTTTTTTGAAACACATTATACCTACTTTATCGACCAGAACTCAATTTCAGTCGGGCTGTACAGGGTTTTGTATTTTAAAAACAATTCTCGCCAAGCAATTGTGATTGAGGTTCTCGAGTAAAAATCAAAATAGAATGTACGTCTTTCCAATATATTGTTATGAGCACATTATAGTGTGCTCAGTCATAAATAAATTTAATCACAACACAAATCTTAAGAAAGTTAGTCTAACTTTAATGAATGTCTAAAACGTGGCAAATGCTCATCAGTTAATATAATTAATATAAAAGGTTCGGTGATGTTCTGACAATCATAATTCATAAGTGTTGTATACTCTCGATGGTACACAAAATAATCGATGAACAATTAATACTATTTTGAAATCACTTTATTATACATAAAACAAACACACAAAAATACGGGTCTCTATGAATCGCTTACAAACATATATCGTCTCTCACTCGAAACCCGCACTGTCCCTCTACTGTGGTGCTTACGTCCTTAAATATTATTTTACAAAGTGCTGCCTCAGCTCATTTGCTTCGTTGGCCTAAAATTACGCAATTTAAACATTTAGCTAAAAGAAGTAATATTTATCTATTATCATTAATTGGCACATGCCACATACAACATAAGGCTCTGACTATCAACCAAGACTGACTCGCATGTGCTATTACACAGCGAGTCCTTGCACCGTTCGAGCCAAAAGGGGTTTGCTCGCACATTCCGTTTAGGCAAATTAGTGGTATAAAATGAATACTGCTTATAATAATACACATGAAACACGTATAGCGTATAATAAGTAATCAGTGGTTCTTAACATTCATTTAACAATATTCAATGTCTGAAATTTCATTAAAAAAATGATGCCACCCTGTCGTTTTACCTAAACGTATATTTTAGTTTTTTTTTTTAATTATCGAATTGTATGTGGTGGTGTGACCTCACCCCCCCCCTCCCCCTAAAGCTGTATCCTATATAATTGCGATAACTTTTTGAGGCACTGGTGCAGCTAACTGCATAATATTATAACGCGTGATAGTTTAGTCTTATGCCGTTACCTGTGTACGCGATTATACGACGGTATAGAATTATTAATACCAAAGTAGTTTGTCATTTTCCGCTTATTTTTTTTACACCCGGCACCTTACCGCAGCGATTCGAACCATATCCGGCATCCGTGTCGAGTTTATAAACACTAATTACCTGTAACATCATTATGATGACGTTTCACGCCACCGGCGCGGTGAATTATATAATATAATATCAGAACGCCGCGAGAAATCGATCAAATTGTTTGACAGGTTATTTATAAACAAATGTCACCGAACGTTTCACGTTCGCATAATCGATCATTTAATGGCTTGATTCGAGACCTTGGACGTAAAACCATCAAATCTCGACGTCGCGTCGTCGTTTTATGTTTATAGCCGTCTAGTTATAACAATAGGCCAGTGTCTATCGCAGTTAACAAACAATGTTAATCGATTTTCACCAACATATTTTCGACAGTACCTAAAGTTATAGTCGTTTTAAAAGAGTTCTTTGGCCTTGAAACATTTACTTTTGTTTCCGAGTGATGGATATACATTTTTGTTTAATCGGTTTGTCCGATACAACATGGCGGACGCGTGCGCAGTTAAAATCGTGTCTTTTTATCGGATAGGTACTCAGCAGTCAGGTTTTATAGCAAAGCACGTCACATATTGCAAAACTGTTTGAGCATAAACAACATCTCACGAAAAGTCATTAATTATATCCAACAAGTGTGTGTTAAAATGTATACAGGTATTGTAGATTAAAAAAGGAAAACGCGTTGGCGCGGCATAATGGCAATATATAAGCTCGTGTTACATACATTATTTCGTTTGAAATACAATAATAAAACACACTTGAAGTTAGACTTGACTTTTTATCATAAATAAAGTTCAAAATGCATAGTAATAAATAATAACATTAATTATTATTTTAACGATGGGTTACGTCGCATCAAATATATTATTTTTTAATGTCTAGCATTATTGGTGCTAATAATTATTTATTCAATATTAATTGTGATAATAATCACAATATTCACTCAAAGTGACTCATTAATTGTGTAATGAGATATTATTATAATAATTATTCTTTGCTTATAGTAAAATTATTTTAATAGAATTAAATAATAATTTAATCTCTTATTATTATTAATGATACACGTTGCTAATAGAGTACACGTAAATCGCATTATTTTATCATATTCATTGCGTTTAAATAATAACTCATATATAAAGCCCGGAACTTGATGCATTTGCATTTTGTTCTTATTTTATCTAATAGGTACGTGGATGTTATCTACAGAAATTAGGTTTATGGAACATAATATAGAATTTAATGGACAACTTGTTATTTAAAATTATCAGGAAACGTTTTGAAATTTTATTGATATTATTATATGGTCGTTTAATGTATTTTTATACTTTCCAATGAAATATTGTTATATTAAATTTTCGTTGTTTTCTTAGAAAATACGTAAATTGTATTTACTAAATGTATAATTTAAATTAATACGGACCAGTCGCGTGCAGCACGATCTTTATAAAATCAAAATGACGAAATTGCTTACCCTGGAATAATCGTTGAATATGCCCTTATCTCGAATATTGGTCGTAAAAACACTAAAAACGTAGACAGACACACACGCATAGGTAGGTACCTACTAAATTATTTTACCTGTTCCATTGCAAAAGATAAATTCATTATCTAGATTTTATTTTTTAGTTAGATAATCGATCATTTCATATTAATATATAGTCAGTTTTATTATCATTTTTCTAGTACTGCAGTGATGAGTAATTGATGTGAATAATAATACATCATGTTCAAATCTTAAAATTTCAAATCAACTTCAAAATTTCTGAAATTAAATATTCAGTCAACTTAATGGTTGACCAAGTTTAAGAGTAGATACTTGGATTAAGATTTTAACCTTAAAAATTTATTTCAATAATTTTTACAATAAATAACAATTCTTAACGTATATTTTTTTTTACATTTGTAAGTAATTTTTTTGACGTTCGTATCATTTTTTAATTATTTTTAGATCACCAAGTTCTGAGTTAAATGGTTCAATAATTAATATTTGTATAAAATAATAACGGTCTTCAACTATGTTGATTTTAAGTAGGTACATTATAGAAAATTCCATAGACTATAAACAGATGGTAGGCAGATAATAATATTACAATTTACAACCACCGATCATCTGAAATCGTTTCGTGTCGATTTTCTTTTCATCATTAATACAGATATATAAATATTATTATGAACAAATTATGGTAATAATGTTGTTTAGTTATTTTAATACGTAACTCTTTGTTTAGCCAAAAATAAATTAGATAAGAGTATATGACTTTACTGTTTTACATAAATATAATATTTAGTTAAATAATAATTGATTAAACTTGTTTGAACATTTTCGATTTTCTCGATATTTATTAAATGTGTTCACATGATTACTATATTGCAAAATAATAGATAATAACTATTAATAATTCAATTAAATTATAAATTATTTTTGTTCCAAATGAAAACTTTGGAATATATTTTACAAAATTAATTTATTTGAAACATTTCACTGGGTCTCTTTCGAAATATATTCATTATCTTGTCTATAATAATAATTTATTCGAAATATATCATGTTAAATAATATAATGTCTATTATACAGAGACATATATGTGATTATTGTGTTTTATTTTCGTTTACAAGATGAGTTGACACTATATTGAAAAATTAAAAAAAAAAAATCACCTACCTATGTATATATATTTAGGCTACCTACATGTAAATACTTACTTTTGTGGATACTCAGTTTCAGTCAAATTTCTCTTCTGTCGATATTTTCTAGTTCTTTAAAGTGTAATAAATTATATTGAATTGTATAACATGCATCTGATTATTTATATGAACATATTTTAATATTAAAGAAAGATATGACTGGTTAGGTTAGATTATTTTCACATGTAACGTTGTACGACATGTTTTCTGGTTTCGCTGAGTTGTCTCTGAAGTTATTGGACCTACTTTAATTTTGAGTTAACAAGTAGGTACATGACATTTTTCGATGGGAAAATGAAAACTACTATAAAACGTCATCATAAAAAAAAACTAAAAAACCGCTAATAATTGCAGTACGGTTCAACCAGTTTGTTATCAAATTGTATCTACTTCTAGCAGTTCACGAATTCGTCTTGCACTAAATAGGCTAAACTACCTATATGAGTACATAAAATCCTATCGTCTTACCGATGCCACTGCACTGTATTCTGATAACAGACGTGAAAAATGAGTTTAATGTAATGAGAAATCGTGCACGGCTGGTTTTAAATAAAATAAAAACTTGTCTATTCGTGTGTAAATCTAATTGGATTTTAATCGAAGAACATTTTTGTCCGAGAAATGTATAAATGAAGTTTTTAAATTTTGATTTTTACAAAGTTCAAATTTCTTAGTTGGCGACGGTCAAATAACATTGTTTCATTCATAAACTGAAGGTCTCGTTGGTTTATAACTCTGCATCGAATAAATACATTTTTAATGTCGGAAGAGTTCATTTACAATTTTTTTTTTTTTTATTAGGAAAAACAATTTACAATCTGTACATAATAATTACAATAAGATTTACAAATACTATAAGCACAATAATAACGCATATTTTATAAAAAATAAAAACATTTTTTCATTTTTATACATTATTATGAAAAAAAGATGTTGCACACCCAAATCTTATCCACTCTTTTGTGTATGCACCACTTTTACAATTATGTATTTACTATTTACTATCCAAATTGTTTTAATTCATTACAACATCTTTTTTTATTTATAATCGCAAAATAATAGGTACTCGCTATATACTTACCTACCTTCTTATTTTTTAATTTAAATTTTGATTGAATTACCTATGAGCGTTATTATACAACTAGTAGATATTAATAATAGAGATTTTTCCAATTACTCGGTTCCTATTTTCGTCAATACGTTTACACGAATAATTTTAAGTAAGTAATTATGCATACAATATTACAATAACACAATTTAAGCTCTATTACATCGCCTTTTGTGACATTTTCAATCAAAGTTACTTTTGTTAACATAATATTACAATCCCGAATGTTGTTTTATCATTATTTAATAAACATAATATCGTGCATATAATGCAGGCGTGTATAATAGTATATAATATGTGTGTGTGTTTTTTTCTATTCTACTTATTTGACACATAAAATCTAATAATTTCATTATCTACGACCCGCGGGGTCCTATGTCCTATATGCTTGTCCGTCCGTATATATCATAATATATCAAACCTCATTATTTTCGCAAGACCATTCCAAACATATATTACCTACGCGTAGGTACAAATGCTGAAAATGGATTCAATGCTGAGCTAATATTTATTTTACTCTCGTTCCTATCGATCGGTTTATTCGGCCATACGCGTATAATAATATCATAATATGCTCAACCCACGCGTTGTGTATATTTTGTATACAAACGACGAGGCAGATGTCTATATAATACTGTTATATTATTATGTGCCGACATTAAACTGTATAATATTATATTGTATAATTTACAAGATACTCGCGTATCGCCGCGAAACGCTGTAGAAGATATCGGTTAACAACAAATCGTGTTATGCTATTAATTCGCATTATTACCAATATTTGAACAATATTGCGGCGATGTCATAGATCAACGTTTTCCGACCGTTTTCCCTCGCGGCACACTAGCCCTAACCGATATTTCGCCGCAGCACATTGATTAACACTGGCTTCATAATATGTTTAATAAACATATTATCTTTTAAACACTATAAGGACATTAGCCTTTCATCATGTTAACGCAACAAAAGTTACACATCAATAAATTACTAACAAATAACTCAAAATCGTGTTCGTTTCGGTCAGAAAAACGCGTCTACGAAATTATATCATTTTAGTCTATTAAAAATATTAAATTTATTGGTGTGGAAAAATAAAGACATGGCATTACGATTGTGTTTTGTTTACGTTAGATATAAAAATCTAGTTTCAGATTCACAAACAGTGGACGGTCTCCGCCTCTTGACCTCCTATATAATATTGTCATGTCGCAGTCATTTGGTTCTGTCATACGGATTCCATATCGAATGCGTTTGTGTATATTAATATGGTTTTAAATTGTACGAAAAGAAAGACTGCGGCTAGCAGCGGAGACCAGGTCCAACGCTCTAAAAAATTGCACCACGACCATGATGGGACAATAGCATCATGCTCATAGTGATATTCTATTATCACACTGCCGCGGCTAAGACGACAGCTAGCAAGATCCATAATAATAATATTATCGTTATTATACGATGATGATAAAATTATTTACAGGTAGGTAATGGGACCGTCACCAGCAAAGGTAGTCAAATATATATATATATATATATTATATTATAACAGGCTAATAAACATAATGACAATAATATTTTGAGCCCGCGTAAAACATCGTCGCCAACAGAACACACTATTCAAACGCCGAAACGCCCGCGCTATTAAGATCGAGCGGTGGTGATATAATAATAATAATAATAATATATACATCAGAGAGTTTATCGAACATAACATTTACATAACGCGCGGAGATTTTTTGACATCGTTTTTGTTTATCTGACGTAGTGAATCTCGGTGTAGACGAGAGAAAAAACGGTGTAATCGATTTTTTTTTTTTATGTAAGTACGGAATACCGGACTGCGGCTGGTAACACGCTCTCATAATATATATTACAATATGATTATCTTTGTATTGTGTAGACCTATAATAATACCGCACAACCGTGTAGTGGCGCTGCAGGTAATAATAATATTATTATATTTTATGGTCCTCGGCGATCGAGTTCGGTACCTACACATATATGATATATACCCAGATATACGTATATATGTACCCACGTGATACCGGTGGGTGGAGGTAGTCTGCGTGGCGCGCGCTAAGAGTGTACCTATGGAATTTTCAAACGGATTCACGTGCGAGGTTGCAGCCGACTCGTATTGTTTCCCAGCTGCACTGCAAATGCGACCGCGACATATATATCGTTCAGGATCCCGCTGCAGTTAATCAACTGCAATTTTATTTTTCGTATGCTATATTATCATCAGTCTTGGTTGAATTGGTAAGAAAAATAAAGGTGAACTCTAAATGAATCTGAACAATTTATTAGCGTTCCAGAGCAAATTAATCTGATATAGTAACTCTATTCCTAGATGAATATAATAAAGAGGTTTGCCATACAATATGGAGACAAATGAAGAGTAGCTCAATCCTACCGTGCCCTCTCTTAATTCATCCACTGATTATTATTATTATTATTATTATTATTATTATTATGCTATGCGTGTCATACTCTGACTACATTTTTATACCGTCGTGCGTTTTATACAAACGATGACAATCGAGAGTTCATCACTAAATCAAGTCAAACCGCTGCTGATTCCATTTCGTAATTACAATAATAATAATAATAATATCTAATAACTAAGGCTCGAGACATAATAATATCATGTACCTAGTATAGGTACATCGTATGTTCTATATAGTATAATAATGTATCTTGACAGATATATATGATGGCTGAAAAAAATAAAATATGTTATATATGTTTAGTTTTCGCTTTCGTTTTATTTTTTTCACTTTGATATTTTTCCATGCAAATTCTCTGCTTGCAGCTGCACTCCTTTAGCCACTGTGCTGCTCGAAGTGATGGTGGCTGAGATATTGATGTGCCGAGATTATGAACTATACGAAACCGTCCCGGCTGCCCTCCGCCGCCGCGCCGTTCGCCACTCTTTATACATGCATATTGATGAGATGCCATCCATATTTTTCTTTATATATACGCGAGTCCCATACCGAGAATTATTCATGACGCCCCGCACTTTCCATCACATAACAGTATATAATATGGTCTACCCAACCCCCAACCCCCGCGTCCACGTATACTTATGATATACGTATATTATGTAGCTGCAGTCGTCGTCACGATCACCCCCATCCCTTCCATCACCGCACCCCCGCGAACATCACGGGACACCGACGCCGAACGGAAATTCATTTCGGGTCTCGTATACCGTCGACGGGTCTTCGTATAACGACTACATAACATGTCATTATAATTTTATACGAATACAATGTCTGCTACAGCCGCAAGATATACATATATATTATATAGGTACGTTGACCATTGATGCTCTTATAATGTCCATAGTATATTGATAATCATACGGTAATAAGATAGGTAAATACCTACTATACCAGTGGAATAATATTTTGCTCGTAGAAGAAAATTCAAAGAAACAAATTATAAACATTTTAGAATATGTAATATTTCTATATTTTAAATCGATTATGTTTCTATAGGTTATTTATTATGCATTCAATTTAGTATTTACAAAACTTTGGACACGTAAAAAAACGTCAAACCTTTGACTGCAAAAATTTGTCACTAGACCCAAAATAGATTCGCCACCCCTGTCCTATACGGGCTATATTACGGATGGACTCGGCCCGGAGCCATTACACAATATTATTTTGCCCGCAAAACGCGTCTATTATATCCATACAATTGTACGGATAGATACCTAATAATAATATTAATGGATGTCTACGAGGGCGACGAGTCGCACCGGTAAGTCATTGATTGCTCGAACCTGATAGCGATGATATTATCAAATTATTTTTCGTGTTGAAATATTAATGACGCATGCGCAGCTGCGGAACAATAATAGTTGGTATCACAACATTGTGTTGTGCCGCTGCATGATGGTCTCACGCAAGCACGCCATGTCGGACGCACGATTTGTAACGGACGTGGACCACTGGAAAACGATGTGCGCGCACAACCAATATATTGTACGATGTTATCATCGATTCCGGAGAGAACGAGGTGAAGTAAATAAAAAAAAATAAGTAAAAAAAAAAAATAAACAAAAGACGCGTGCGTAGGAGGAGCGGAAGGAAGTCGGGCGACCAACCGGATCGGACGGCAACGCCTATCGCCGTGTAATTACGTGAACCGATCGAATCCACGTCCAAACCTATAACAATAATAATAATATATAGGTAGGTATTATAATAATATTGTTGCCATGAAGTATCGATGGTTCGAAAACGATTCGTCCGATAGCCCGTTGCCATAGTCGAGACCCGCGCCGTCGCCACCGGTGTGGAAGACGAGTATTATAGCCGTACAACGGGTTTATAACTATATGCAAGTCCTAGTAAATCATTGTTACAATTCATAACGGATAGCTCAGTATCAATAACCAAATTTGTCCGCCATAAAAGAGTTTACGTCACGCAGAGTGAGTAAAATTAACGGGCTATATATAGATTATTCGGGTCTCGGGATTGTTGTTATTTTATTCAGTTTAATCAAAATCAATATTCTAATGAGTAGTTTTTGAGTTATTTAACTTTCCATAGTTTCATGCTATTATATCGGAATGTTTAATAACAATAATTTGATATCAATAATTTTTTTCGTGATATCAATTAAAATATTTTTGAAAGTTGTTCTTTTTTTCCATGTTTTTTTTTTGGTTGTACTTATTTTCCTTGGTCTTTTTTACCAATTATCATTTAGAAAGTATGACGTTTCATAAAAATTCTAAAATAATTCTGATTTTTTATTTTTTTGAACACAATAGAATTAGAAAATTTAAATTTAAAATGTTGATATATATAAGATGTTTTAGAGTAAAGCATGAATCACTTTGTGCCCACAACATGTTACGACCAGCTGGTGGTTTAAAATTGCGTTATAAAATCTTTGAGAAATTAACAACATCTCGTAAACAAATTTTCAAATATACTAAAGTGATCATTGGTCACAAAATTAAATGTTACGAATTGAAAAATATTGGTATGAAAAACATAATATACCTCACCGAGCCGTGCATTATTGTGTATTCATATAAATTATATTATGATAATATGAAATAAATTTTAAGGTTTATATTTTTATAATATTCTGAAATCGCGTAATAATAATGTATACATTTATAATGAACTGAGTCAAAGAAGAAATTGTATTTTATGTATGTCGCGCAACGTTATCATGCAAATTTAGGAGAAAGTTCATCATGATGATCATTATTGTGATCTTATACATTTATAACCATATACCACGACAGTAATAATATCAGCCAAAAATAATTTTATAAAACTGTTCAATCGACTTTGTTAGTGTACACATTCGGGCATTCATCTGCTGCGAACATCAACAATTATTTTTTTGAATAGTATTAAAAACACATCAGTGATAATATTTATATCGGGAATCGTCGTGTAGCTGCACGTGGACATTTCATCCATCGATGATTTCGTCGTTCTACACCGGTGACCGTTGTACCGAGTGACGATTTACAGCGCCGCGGATAATCGACCGATGAAAGGTTCACCTATAATAAACACAATATTTCATAACAACATTATATCACGCGATCGTAAAACAATATAGGCGATTTTTCCGTTTCGAATGCACAACATATATCGTTTTACGCACGATAAACCCATTCGCAGTGGGCACGTGTGCCGTTTGTGTTAACGCGCAGTCGACGACACAATCGGACACGTCGCGACTTGTCGGTATCATATATTATCATCACACATATAATATGATATAATTTATTACAGCGGCGATGGCAATTTGTTTCGTTCGCCGGTTCGGGACACTGATTTGTGTATGCGCCTTTGCGATACTAAGTAATCGCAATCGATTTGTCCGCAGCCCACACGATATAAATCCGCGCAATACCTCCGAGACCCGATCCGATGTGTGCACTGTCACTATACCCACCCACGGTGGTGAGGGTCGATCGAAAAGGTAGGGGGGAGGGGGTGTAAACGATAATTAGACACAGCCCTGATGCGATATGTATATGTATATTATACACGTACAACGATCGGAGGATAGTGGATGGGGCATGACAGTTTGCAGGCAGCGGCAATCCGAAGGTTAGGTTTGGTTAAGTTAGGTTGTCACTATATATATATAATATATATATATAGCGAGATCACTAATTACACTTTGTATGCAACGAATTATTGTTGTTTCGGTTTAATTATACGTCGCGGACTGCAGTCGATTTCTTGACGTTTTTTATTCTTCTGGTGACTGTATATATATATACCTGAATGTATATATATATATCGTATGGTAGGTATAGATATGAACCGTCTACGTAATTCATCAGATATAGGTATCGTTTTTTATTCCTCCAGTTTTAATAAGAAGGAAATAATAATAATAAAAAATAATCCGAGAAAATAAACGCTATTATGTTCACCGACGATCGGAATCGTATATGATCGCTGACAGTTAATTACGGCGTGCGTCAAGTCCGTGTCTCGAAGCTCCTGTAGGCAGAGACGGCCGGCGGCGGGGTGGATATTATTATTATTATTATTGTTGTTGTTGTTGTTGTTGTTGTTGTTGTTGTTGATGTTGTTGTTGTTATTAAATACCGCGGCTAACCGTATAGTGCGCGATAGACGACTGGCAGATCGATTCGGTTCATCGGGACGATGGAAGTTCTAATAATAAGGCACGAAATTATACATTCAAATCCATTGGCCGATCGTAATTATTGTCCACCGCCCTCCAGCCACCCGACCTCACACCCATCACCCCACCGCCCACCCACATGACGCGTATATACCGACCTCGGCGTTTCACTGACACGCGTTCGGCGGTCTCCGGGACGGACCGATACACCGTCGGACGGACAGACGGACAGATATGTGCACGAGAGCGGCGATCTCTTACCCAATCAACCTGCAACCATTATGTAGGTATATAAATATAATATAAGATACGTCTCGTCGTGTTTTCTTCTTTTTTTTTTTGTTATTATTATTATTTTCTCAGACCTCATGTGGACGACGTGTCAGTCGCTCGCGAGACGTGCGCAGGGTGGTGTAAAAGAGTATTCATAATGTGTATGTGTGTGTGTGTGTGTGGGTAAGGACGACGATCGACAGCCGCATACGCCCACGGCCGGTCCTTGGCTTGCCGCGGCGCGCGTTTTCCGAACGAGTTGATTCGCGCCCGTCGAAATCGTTGTTGTTCGGCGGCGCCGCCCGTCTCGACCGATTAATCGACGACCACGACGAATAAAAAAAAAAAAATAATTACAATAATAATTGATAATTGTTTTTTTTTTTATATATCATCAGTTTCCAGTAAAACTGGTTCGCGTCAAAGACGTCCAAACAGATATCGTATAATAGGCAATACGAAAACGTATTACATTATAGAAAAAAAAATACAATTATTCCTTCTAGCTTAGCATATTGCATAGTATATTGTGGGAATTCTGATCGTCGAGAATAAAATTAATTCCATTATAGAGTCGTCGATACGACGCAGCACGAATTCCAAATATCGTTACAAAGAACTAAAAAACTATTTTTATTTATTAAATATTCCATTAGATGTTCGCATGCAATAGCTGTTGTACATCATTGATTAAACCGAACCAAATATAGAGAACAATTTATGCAATTAAGTACAAAATATAACACATTCCTATACGTATCTAATATTACAGTTAGTTATATATAATAATATTTAAAACTATGAATTTTGTACTACGATTGATTATAAGATATAAACTATAAAGAACATAAATATCATCTTTGTTCGAGGAAACTTGAATTTTTATTGTTTGGGAATATATTATACAATATGTAATTCGTTGGCAAATATCGGGTACATTAGAGTTGTAGGCACAAAATGGATAATTTTCTATTTAATTATTATTATTTTCTATTCGCTTCGATTTAACTGAGTTAATTATTATCTGTTACAACTTGTGTAGTTATATTTAAAAAATTAAATAGGTATAAGGCAATCGTAGGTGTATAAAAAATACTAACATAAATATTTAATAAAGTAGTTAGGTTAATTGGTAAGAAAGTTAAGTCTTGAGAATCAACGTGATTATATTAATATAAAAGAGGATCATCATGTGAACAATAATTATTAGAGTATTGTGTGATCAAAAATAATCGTGTCAATTTTCGATACCAGCTAATGAGCTAAGTTGACCTCCTTAATCAGGACTTTGGCGCGGTGTTTACGAATTAGGCCAACACGCAGAACGATTGATTTACTGTAAATCTTTTCCAAGGATCGGTAAATCATTTTTTTCGTGTATTTTCTTATAGTTTTTCTTTATTGTCAAAGTTCAACTCGTTCGTCGATCAACTAACACATTGCTCATAGAAAATATATTACACTCTGAATCACCAGTTTTTAAAATATAACTTCTTGTTTGGAAAAACGGTCTCACTTTCGATTCTTTAGATTCAGTTTTTAATCAATTTTCCTAAAATAAATCCCGATAAATTGTCCTCTTTATAAACTGTCCACAAACCGTCATAAAATGTCAAATTAAACCCATGGGAAGGGGCTTAATGTCCATCGCCAATATCGACTCCCAACCTTTACCTTTATTAAACTATTTACACCTATATTTAATGTTTATATCACACGCGTTTTAGCATATACCGCTGCAGTATTAGAACCATTTAATTATTTTTTTATCTTTTCATTGTTTTTTGTAAATTTTTATGCACATTGCCCAAACAATAATATCAAAATAAATATAGGAATCGATCTAAAACGAAACACTATGATAACTCTCAATAATAATAATAATAATAATAATCGTGAGAATTCGGGTTGGCAACATTCGGTTGCAGGATAATCGCCGTCATCGCCTATTTACGGATCTACGAATGCCCATGTCATATATATATATATATATATATATATATATATATATATATATATACGATCCATACAGTCTAATATTATTGTGTATACATCATAATAATATATTCTTAACATATTTCAGGCGGTTCTTGTTCAATAATATAACAACCGTCGACATCACGTCGTCTCGACATCGCGAAAACATCTTCGTGCAATCTCGCGGGCCATATCATATATAAGTCGGTCGTGTAATAAGTATAAAATAACAATAATGATATCTGGACGACGACGTTCCGGATGAATTTTTTTCAAATCACGTGCAGTACACGTCGTGTTGTTATAATGACATAGGTACAGTATATCATACTAGAACGATACGACAGTGTACGGCGGCGTACGTATATTATATACAATAATATATTATTATTATTATTATATATATTATGTAGGTACGCGATATGCAAAGTTGGCGGTGGCGGCAGATCTCTTTGGTCAACGCGTCACGTCGTTACGATATTGTTGTGTAAATACGTCGTCGTACGCTCACACACGCACACACATGTCCATATAATATACAACAAAATACGATATACGCGTTCAGACATTATTATTATATACCTATACAGAATATTGTTATATTATTTTATTCGCCGACGTTTCACTGGGTTTTTGTGAGAGAAAAAAAAAATAATAATATTAAAATAATAATAATAAAAACGCGGCGATCGCGGTCCTTTGCAGATAACGATCGTCATCGTTGTTATTATACCACTGCAGCGTAGGTATATGTATAGGTACCGTAGTTAAGTATTATAGGAAGTCGCGAGAGGTTCAAGTCGATCCGCTTCTCGACTCATAACTCATAAACCTATTGCAACTCGCGAGAGAGGTAAATGAATCATAAACGCGCATAATAATATACATTACACGTATTATACGATAATAATAATATTTACTACTCATCGTAATAATGTGTACCTACCTATATATATATATATAATAATATCATAATACAGCCAGTTTTCGTGTATAAATCAGAGACGTGCACTTTTAATTGGATAACAACGGCGGCGGCGGCGGCGGCAGCGTATTATAATATTATTAAAATAATATACGTACACTCGCATTACATACACGCATGATAATATTATATATCTACATTTTAATAATACGGCATAGATGATGATGCGATAATAATATAATATGAAGCCTTAACGAATGTTATTTGTGTTCTAGGCATGATGTAAGGTCATCGC
Organism: Diuraphis noxia; assembly: GCF_037042655.1. Lineage (NCBI taxonomy): Eukaryota > Metazoa > Arthropoda > Insecta > Hemiptera > Aphididae > Diuraphis > Diuraphis noxia. Next base: position 11,537,040 of record NW_028301713.1, read on the forward strand.
GTGCGCCTCCGTCGCAGACGATCCGATCGGTCGCGCCGACTTGCAGGACGCGTGAAAACTTCAAAGTGACGACGAATGTTCGAGCGGCGACAGAGATAAGTGGTTCAAGTCTACAACGATCTATCGTTACGTATACGCATCATCTGAGCATGCGCATTTAGTCGCACGGCGATCACGAATCCGCCGACCCGTTCTCAGGGGTTGTCGCGAAAGGAGGCGGTTCGATATGCTGCAGAAACCGATGGTAAAATTATGTTATTGCAGCTCGTGGACAAAAACCGTTAACAGATTCGGTTGACCCGTGAAAACAATCACCACCGACTGCAGGGAAACGACGTACATTACCCACCCCTGCACCGTTTCCCCCGCCCAATCCAGCGTTTTTTTTTATAATTCCTGTGGAGGCGTTGCGGTTGAGCAGGAATTCCGGGAATGGTGGCTGCAGGAATGGAGCACTATAAATATTGACGTTGCAAAAGTTGAAAATCGAAATGAGTGAGGGGTGGGGAAACGCGAACCAATGCCGCGAGCAATACTGTTGTCGACGAATCGAAAATCATGATTTGAGTTATTGTATTGAGAGAAGTTATTACCATGTGTCTGTTTTTTTTTTCCATAAACTTCTGTAAGCGATAGGTTAGTATATGTACCTATAGCGATCGTTATTATAGTATGGTATAATGTTCTATAAGAAATATTGTAGTGCTGATTTTTTTTTTTTTTTATGCACTTGCACGTTTTATGCTCGTCAGTTGATTGCTAATAAGAAAAATAAAAATAATCTTATTTTTCTCAAAACTATTAGATGTTGAGTTGTAGTTGCCTTGTTCTAAGAAGCGTGACTAAAAAAAATACGTTGTTTAAATGGTAAAAAGCGTTGTTAAGCTTAGAAATTTGCAGTGTGAAATATCAATAAAATACTTGACGGAATATTAAAAAAATAGCGAACGATTGAAAAAAAAAAAACGAGTTTGTTTATACTCAAAATAACGGAGGAAAATCGCCCGAATATTACTATAATAATATTGTTTCGATATATATACGCGTGTTCAATGTCCGTCCGTCCGTTTTTCAGCATATGGCCAGCGCGAACTAACGTCAAAAATTGAAAATGCTACAACACAATTATTATATTATATATAATAGCTGCAGTACTATAATACACAGTTGTACACTTAAGTCGTATAATCGTTTACTAATACGTCAATGTCGTGCACGATTGTTCCGTCCCGTTAACCCTCAGCATATGGTTGCAGGTGGTCGACAAGGTGGTGGCGGTGTCGGACCTTGCGTGTTTCCTTTCGTTTCCGAAATAATACGTTGAGATCGCATTCGCTGCACGGACACGCCGAACACGTATCGTATAGATTACGGTAGTCGACATTGTTTACCAAAGCCGACGTAATAATAATTTATATTCGCATTTTCGATAAAAAAAAAAAAAAAATTAAAATTAATAAATAATCGAATCTGGGTCAAAACACTCGGTATGCGACTATGATGTATTTTATATACTTTGATTATAATATTGTGTTATTATTATTTATTTTTATCGCTTTGCGCAAAGTCGAGTAACGCAATGTAGGTACACCTAATAAACTGACACGAAAAAGCATATAATATTACGTGTATATACAGCTTGATTTTTCAAGAATGCTACCCCACATTTATTCAAATTCTTATTTTTAGAATTTTTAAGTAGACCATATTTTCAAACTTCCAATACAGTACTAATTAAGGAGTATCCTGTGGCGATACCAAATTTTATTTTTCAAATGAGAACCCCACTCCCTTTTTTTGCTGAAAATTATTTAGCGGATATTTTCTTTGAAAATGTTGATATATATCTAAATTAAAATTATATTATAATGAGAAGTTTTTGAGTTAGTAAAATGTTTATACTATAGATAATAATCATTAAGAGAATGTCACACCCACATGACGTGTTGTCTCCGTCGTTCAAGTGCGTAGCGCATCAAATTTTACGTTCAGCAGATCACGTTTAGCTCCGTTAGTTTAACATTTTGAATACATTTAGTTAATGATTAATAAATATAAGGCGTCCTCTTAAAAATGGTTTTTTAAAACTAAAAACTTTATCTAATAATAGATGTAGTGTTTATTATAATATTTGGATCATTTTTACAAATTTATATTGATAAATCAGTAGACTATTAGCTCGATTTTTGATATAGATACATCAAAATTCTCAACAAAAAATCTGCTTATTAATAAAAAATAAAAAAGGGAGGTTCCTGTTTGAAAAACAATGTTTGTATTGTTACAGGAACATTTCTTAAGTCGTCAAAAAATGTCAATGATTCGAAAAACGGTTTTCAAGTGTATTTAAAAAATCACCCTGCATAAAGGTGCTTAATGCTTATGTTATTATATTATATACACACGAATTTGGGTACAATAATAATTATACGTGTGTATAGGTTATTTATTTATTCTACGGGCTTAGTTTTTTGACAAAAGTAAACATATAAACAAATTTTTATAATGATAACAACGATGCTAATACGCTAATATGTATATATATATATGTACAAAATAAAAATAAAAGGGAAGAATAATGATTAACATAATATCAGATATCTAAGGTAAGTTGGGAATCATCGACATTGGCAAATATCAGTTTTGTAATAGGTTCGTTACTTACTTACTTAAATAATTAGAGGTGTAGGCAGGAACATAAAAAGGAAGGGAGTAGTTCCGGTAAACACGTTGAGGGAATTTAAAGTCAATAGGTTTAAAGGTCATATACGTACATGAAAAAATAGCAACTATATACGATAATGTAATATGGTTAATATCAAGTAATACACGCGGATATATTATCATTATATACTCAAGCCTGATTTGGTGAAGTGTACCGTGTTGTATATAATATATATATAGATACGAATAAATGAATAATATGTGCATAGCTATTCGTTTTTGTGTTCGTTGTACAAGCTGATTGCTCTGATAATATAATACATAATCGTATACTAAAAAAATAATAATAGTGATCTAATAATAGTATACTGTGTTCTTCGGAACGTACAATTATCGTTGTGCATATATTACAGGCACAACGATTATGTTAATACAATATTATTATTATAGCGATTTTTATTATTTTTATTAAACTTTTAACATATAAAACAATATTACATAAAGTGAACAAAATATACTATTATGTAGTAATACTACGCAATGGTACCTATATTATGCCAACACGACACGATAGTGTCATATCATTATAATACATATTTTTTTATAATGTTATCATAAAGAGTTACGATTGCAATAATGATTTCGACTGCAGTCAAACCGTGACAATAGTATTTAAATTATTAATATTATTAGTTAATTGTATTGTGCTCTTATTAGCCCATAAATGAACAAACAAAATATTATGTTTTTGATAGGTACGTGTAGGTTTTCATTGAAAAAATTAATTTTAGTTCGTAGACAATGTTCTACACTGTATGTGTCGTGTATAATAATACATTTAATTGTGTTAAGAAATTTTGCTAAATAATCGCTTAAGGACGTGCAATGATATATACTGCACCGATAGTCGACGATAATAGCAAATAACAGTTTATGTTATACATTTTATTTTATGCGACATTTAAAAAAAACTATTACTTAATTGACTGTACTTATTATTTTATATAACTTAGATGTATATCGTTGTTAAATTATATTCTAAAATATTTGTGCATGTGATTTTTTTAAAACAGTAGTTTACTCGAATTACATTTATATAACCGTTACAAAACCAAACTATATAGGTCAGATACCTAGTGAAATAATGAATATTTACACTGTAAAATACTACTCTAACGTATTAATCGGAGTAGTCGGAGACTTTACTGTGACATAACTCATTATTTTAAAAATCATGCAATTATTATTTATTAATAAAATACATTTCTGTTGATTATGATACGAATTTGTGTAATGATTATAACGTTTTTTCATTGCTTTTTACACACAAGCGATGCTTACATGTTTGCTTTATTACATCATTGTTCATAAGCAATGTTTTAAACCAACGCTTCATATAAATGTATATACATATAGAATATTATGTATATGTTTGTGGAAACGGGAATCGAACTTTTTTCGTTTTTGGGAGTGAAAAAAATATTATATGATATTTTGAATGCATGTTAATTCACCCCTCCCCCCCTCGCGCCCTGCCACAGCCTAAACGCCATCACACTTCCTTAGGTAATATCATAATGCATGCATTTAATATTATTGATATGCCTACACGTTTCCTGGTGGTGTAATTAACGTTTATCATCGCGGACGCTGTGCGGTTGTTATCAACGAATAGACATAATCAATTATTTCCGGACGATCGTCTCGCTCGTTTATTTGATCACCGTTAATATATATACGACTGGACGATGACGATCGACCGAAAATTCCGGTTTTATTGGTCTTCAAGGTTTAACTAGATAATAATAATAATAATAATATGCATATTACGTTTATAATATTTTTCCGTGTCATATTTTTACGAGTTGCGTTCGTTTTATTGATATATACAAGTCTCGAGGCTGCTATATATATATATATAGTGCTCCTAGACGTGTATAGGTTATATTATATGGTTATGATTATGATTATTATTATTATTTTTTTTTTTTTTGTATAGAGAAATCATCTGTGAGGTGATTTGACGTTTAACAATTAAGGTTTTTGTTTCGAAAAAAATAACACATTAAAATAATAATAATAATAATAATAATAATAATAATGGTAATAATAATATCGAACCGTCGGACGGCAATGCACACCGCGGGACTCCCTACTGATATCACTATACGGTCATGAAAAATGTAATCGCCTAAATGCACATGAATAATGACGAAATACGCCTGATCTGATAACGTATTATTAAAGCTGGTTTCCCGGGCGTACATTGAAGCGACAATATTTTATAAATTTCCACTGATAATACGTGCCTGATAGTTTTATTATTCGAATGATACGGCTCGGGGGTCGTGACGGTAGTCCACACTGTAAGCACACAATAAAAATATTATAATATTCTGTGCATAGGTACGTAGGTACAGCCAGTGCGCGCGGGTAAAAAAAAAATAATAGAAAAAAAATAATAATTTATTGAAACGATTTTTTCCCTCACCTCGGAGGTACCTTCGCCTTATTTATGTGCAAGTATAATTATTATCACTAGAATTCCTCACTTTTTTTCATTTATATGCGTACATATAATGTCTTCGCGGCTGCAGCGACCGAGCACAAAACTATATGTGCACAGATCCGATCGGAATAATAATATGATGTTTTGTTGTACAGAACACACGTGTCACGTACGATATCATATTACAAGTACCCGGCGGTCAAGTTAGGTTTGTGTGAGTACATATTTAGCTGTAGATTATTGGTGCGAACTATTATACGCGATTTCAAAATCTAATTGGTTTTTTTGAAATTTTAGATAGCACTCATCCGGATGGGTTCCCGATAAAGGCGTTCGAAAAGGCGAAAAGCAATCTAAATATGTTATTTTATATTAATAGGTACAACATATTTTCCGTTTTTGAACGTGGGAATATAAATATAAAATACAAATAAATAGATAAATATATTATAATAATAATTATTAGGTATGAAATAAAATACATTATGACTTATTTTTAAACAAAAAACATTGTTTTTAACCGTATTCGCAGGATAATATCTATATAGCGTCCATGGTCTGTGTAAAAATGGAAGGAAAATCGAAAAATCTTTAAAAAATAAACTGCGATGCACTACGAACGATTCGGTAATCAATTCGGACTTTCCGGAACTAAATCGGATTTACGATAACGGATAACATCATTGCGGAATCTAATATATCAACAACACTGATACTCGTGACTGATTCCATGTTAGATTAGGTAACATAATGTTATGTATTTTGGGAGTTCAATTTTGTATTATTGAGATGAAAAATTTAAGCGGACATCGTCCAACGATCACCACGGCGTGTACACATTTTAATTAAAATAATTTTTCACATTTATATATATATTATTATTTTTTGTATATATAAAACAACTATCAATGACAACGTTTTTAAACACGAATTTATTGTTTATACGCTTAAACTATTTTTCAATGTATTAAACTAAAATTTAGCAAAGTGAAAAAAAAAATATGTAAACGATGAATTTTCTCACCTCTGTAATATAAGTGTTTCTCCATAGTACGAACAAGAATTTAAAACAATATAATATTGTGTATATAGTTTTGAGAACAAAAAAAAAACATTTTCATACCAATGTGTGTACTGCAACAGTGTAGGCAATACACATATAATAACACTAAAATCGTTTGACATTTTTTATGGAAATAATATTTGCCTAATTTTTTTTCATCCCTCTGTAAAAGCTGGTGGACTATGCAGAACTCCCATAAATACACGCACAAGCACAACACACGTATTCCATCACAAATTCACTGGTCATATTCAAATAATCAATGACATTTTTTCAGACTATAGAAAAGTTTGGTACTCTTCAGCAATTATATCGTCGGCTATGTTCGTCCTAAACCCACGGCTGCAGCTTATATGTAATTACTTGAACAGTTCGATGTAAGTCACAAGAACGTTCGTTAGCGTTCATACGCGGTATAAATATACGAAAATATATAGTTACACATAGTTTAAATATTAATTTCAAAGATAATTTCGAACGCTCCGAGTGAGCTATATATACACACACACATGGCATATTGTGTAGAGCAATACTTGTTGTTTGGTATTAAAAATGTACCCTTCAATAGCCATATTTTACATTCGCCGTTGAAGGGATGTAATGTATAGGTTCTATAGGTACTATAATAACACGTGCATGTACGCACTAAGTAAACTACGATAATATGTATATATATTATATACTTAGGAGACTGCACACGCAATTTTTGCAAACTCAAGTGTCAAATATCGTTGAATTTTTGAGTGCGGAAAGTAATGAACAATTTAATAATTTAGATATACCTCGAGTCCAATCACTGGCCATAACACATATTTTCTGAACCCACGTCAGTTGTTCGTCTTGGCAACCTATATAAAATAATATATTCTTACACAGAATGCATTGACGACTTGTATTATCATGTTATAAGCGTAAAAAAAATTATAAATAATAGTTATAAAATTACGAAAAATAAATATGCATTTACTGCAGTTGTGATTTGTAGTTGTAGAATGTTCAATTGCCATGTGAATTGAGTACAGGTGATATAATTTTTTTTTTCAAAAGTAGGTAGTATCTAAAAATAAAGTTTTAGATAAATAAATAGTAAATTTTGTGTTTTTTTTACAATCGATTAAATGTGTTTATTTCAAGTATATAGGAAGTGTGAGAAAACAAACGTTTACAACAAACGGTATCTATATGAATTTATTGGATTCCATGTAAAAATATTTTAACATTTGATTATTATTGTTCATTTTGATTTATAAAAAAAAACATTTACGAACACTATAATCAAACGATTACTAGCAGAATAATTACAATTATCACGGTAAGACATACCGGGTTTCGTCCACCCTTCAATTATAGTTGTTCGCGTCCTCGTTTATTCTCGACGGCCAAAAGGTTTTGTCATTCATCCTTGTAAATTGTTATGCCTATTATCTAATTAGTATATCGAGTTAATTGCATATGCACCTTTCCTGCAACATACTACATGTAGTGAAAATCATTATTCATCAATGTATAGTTTTGTATTAGTCTCGTAAAGAAAGTTAAACTCATATGATATTATATTATGTTCAATATTTCAACAATAATAGTAATAATAATAATACAGTACCGTTATTGAACAGCATTTGAATTAAAACAAATAATAATTGACCTAAATATTATTGTTGATAACATGATTACAATTTACAACAATATTGACTATATAATGATGATGACGCTGTTATAATATTAGTGACCATTTATTCGCATGTGAATAAAACACTTCCACGCATAAATTTCTCTAAATCCTTTCGGTGGCTTATGTACACCTATTATATTATTTTGTATAGGATTATAGCGATTTGCGTATTTTTCATAGATTATCAGTATAGTTCATCGTGACATAATATATATTGCTTATATAAACATATAATACAAGTTTTCCCATGATGATTTTTTTTTTTTTTAATGATATTTCTGTTTTTATATTTCAAATGCAATCTCAAATGTGAATCACTTGTTTCGATGTTCACTAAATGTTGCGTCTACATTAGGTAACCAAGACCGTGGATACAATATTATTATTATATACATATTGTATTTTGTTTAGTACGACCGCGCGCGCGTTTCCGTTCCCACAGAGGTCAAACTTGCGAATGGTTCATATTGTAAAAAACAAAAACCCATGGTTGGCCGGCTGTTATCTATCTCCCTATTATACGTTTAATATACACATAATATTTAAGTGGTTTTGGCTATAAGATAAATCACATCACGTGTTTGCGATTTTCTTCGTATGGTATACCGGTGAATTTGTTACTCTCCAGCGTCATGTGCTCATTCGGTCAATGTGCATTATTGTTGGCATGCACAAGAAAGACACGCACAAATAAATACTATATGTGCAATAATAATGCCGGGAATGAGTCATTTCGCACATTGTATAATATTATCGTTACACGTATTTCTATGTAGGTATATTTTTGAATGGATCACGAACCGTACAGATACAAGTCGTCGATAACGTCACCGAACATATCAAAAACGGTGTTTGCGAAAAAAAAAAAAAATCTACCGGCAAACGAAACCGCTCCCATTAATGATATACGTAAACAGTTTTTATTTTTTTTTATTACCAGCCGACATTTGTTCAATGGAAATTTTGTCCCGACTGTTAATGCAACCAGCTCACGTACTGCGGTGACAGATTTTTATGTATTTATATATACCTAATATAATATATACGTATACGAAATGAGTATAAAAATATAATATATATTATACACACACACACACACACTCAAATATAAAGCCACTCTTCCTTGTTGGTTTTTTGTTCTATGAGTTTAGTCATGTCAGATATATTTATATTTTATTGCCTCAGACGAATAAACAAATTATTATTCTTTTATTATTAAAAAAAAAAAATAAATAAATAAAAAATAAGAAACGTGAGCTCGTGGAGCAATAAATATCAGAACAGGCGTATATCGGCAGATCTTCTTTTTTCACTCACAAAGATTATAATATTATTTAATAATCAAAAACCCGCACGTCCTTATCGCGTTGTAACATCTCGATAATATTTTGGAAACGAGCTGAAGTTCTTTTTGTCTCCGTCTCTCAATTTGTTTTTTATCGTTTGTTTCTACAATGAACAGATGCTGATCATAAAAGACCCTGTTCAATAAATCGTCTTGACAATAATATTCGATCTACGAAATATTCGACGGAAAAGGGGTAAGAAACACGTTATTAAAATATTAAAAAATGAATTGAAATTATGTAAATAATAAATATTGTGCCGAATGTGTATTGTTATTATTATTATTATTATTATTATCACTTTTTTCTTTTATAGACTATAGGGTGATTATTTTGAATGCACTTTTCAAACCGTCATATATTAAGAGGTATTCAACTTGTTTTCAAAAAATATTCTCAAGCTGTTTTATGTAATATTACTTCATAATAATTGATTATTTTAATATTTTCATCCACCCTTTTTTTGTTAAAAAGTATCAAATATAACATACCTATTATTTAAATTGTGAATTCTCTGAAATATCAAATTTTTTTGTTGACATTTTTTATTTATTTTATAATATCTTATACATATTGAGTTGACGGTTTATTGATTACGTCTATTGTAATATTGTAAATTATGATATTTCTCTATTCTAAGAAACCCAACTTAAATAATAACATTATTATATTTACCATATGGATATATAGTTATACCTTTAGTCATCAGCTCGTTATTATACATTCGAATATATTACAATACATTTCAATATTGCCAGAAAATTATTCTCTTTGAAAATGTAAAAATCGAAATAATGAAGTGTTGTCTTTGTAAAATCAAAATCTATAATACCATTTTTTTTTATGTATATAAATATATTTTTTATATAAAAACCAATTTATAATTTTATCAATGCTGTTATATGAATCTTGTAACATAATTAATATATTTACCAAGCGAGGCATGTTTAGTTGAATTCGTATTTAATATTTATTAAATTTCGATATGATATTATATTTCCGGTTTTTACTAAAATCTTTAAAATATTTTCGTTTAAATCTTCGTACACATTTTTTGAAATCTATAAATTATATGACGTTTTGTAATTAAGTTAATCAAATAATATAGACGTAATTGTGTTGAATTGTTGACTTCACATGCATGTGTAAGAAAAAATACTTTCCTAAGATATATTATTATCAACTGACAAGTTCTTTTAATCAAATATAAAAATATGAAAAATATTAATTAATATAGGTACTTATAGAAAATAATAATTATTGGGTCACTATGACATTATGGGGTATCTAATATTTATTATGATGATATTATGTGTAGCAAAAAACTAAATTCATATTATGTACCTATTTTTTATTTTGTTTTTTTTTTTTTTTTTAGTACAGCGAATGAGTTGTTCGGCGGGTATGTCGGTCTGTTAGCCTGTCGGTGTACGAGTATACCTACGTATAAGAAAAAGATAAAATAAAACGAAGAGGCGAAAATTGGAAATTACAAATTCCATTTGATTATACCCGAGGCGTCCCCTGTATGCGCGAGAGGAGCGGTTTCAATCAAGAATATAAAGAATAAAAAAAAACTTTTCGACGGCTAATTTCCAATTCTGATGTCGATTATTATATTACTATTTTTTAGTATTTTTTTTTTACGATTATTATTATTTTTTTAATCATTTCAATTTTTACCCGCCGTCGTCTAGAATTAAACTCCAATCACACTACCACCACCACCACGACTGCGACGACGACGGCGGCGGCGGTGGAGGTGGTGGTGGGCGGGCAAGAAGGCGACAGGACAGTGTCTCTCGCGCGCGCACTAATCGGCCGCGGGTGGAACATTTTTCGCCATCAAAAACTCGTTAAAGAACGACAGATTCGATTTTAATGGCCAAGGTAATAATAATATCTTCGGCGATATTATAATAACGATAACAATAACGATATTAAACGTTACCCCCCCGGGTGATTAATACGGTTTACATTTTTTTTCCACCATTCCTTCTTCCTTTCCGTCTCCGGCCGGAGTTCCTATATATACACATTACGTACGTCTCCTTCCCCCCCCCAGCACCTCCGATCGTCGGTCGGGTCTTCGAGATTAAAAAATGGGAACACAATTTTTTCCCCTCCCCACACGCGCCGCGTTTCGTACCATGTTTTGCAGACTAAACGACGCGCGCACTCGAGTTCGATCCAATTCCACCGTAAAATGACTCGTGATGATGATAATAATAATATCGCTACGATTTCCTCGTCGTGCGTGGTGGACGGGGTAGGTGCGGGGGCCGCGGTACTAATATATCATTGATAATATGTACCTAATAACGCGTGTTGCCCGTGTTGCGGTTTTCGACGGCGGCGCGAGCGACAAAAACTCCATCGCTCGTGCGGATTAAATGGGCGACGATTTTTCACGACCGGAATCGAAAAAAAAAAAAAAACGAAAACGAATAGAAAAGAAAGGAAAAGCGGAGAAGAGGAAGAAGAAGAAGAAAGAGAAGAGAAAACAATAAGGAAAAAAAGGGGACTCGGTTATTACTTTTTTGTTGTTTCGGTTTGCGTTATTTTTTTTACTTTTTTTTTTTTTTTATTTAAAACGCCTTCGAAACTGCAGCACACACACACACACACGACGGGGGTGGTGTGCGATACGATATTATAATATTATAGAGACGTCGAACGCGATTTCGCCTGCCCGCTCCAGCGACGCATTATCGTGCGCTCTCGGCAAATGACTGGCAATAAACGGAAACGACGCGACGACGACTTTCCCGCAACCGATTTGGAGAATCGTTTTTTCTCGTTCCGTATACACCACCGCGCTCGATGTCATAATATATTGTGTATTATTATACGTATATACATATATGCGGTTCGGTCGATTATTACTATTATTATTATTATTATGTTCGAAAGACGTTTGCGACGTGTATACATTATAATATATATAAAACGTACATGTGTGCGTGTGTGTGTCTGTGAATATTTATTATATTTTTTCATATTGAAATTTCAATGGCAGTCGATATCCTGACACCATTATATATGTCTTGTGTGTGCTGGGGAGAGGGTCCTCGGGAAGTATATATATATATATACATACAAATATAATATAAATTGTGTCTGAGCCGAAGGAATAAACCGCACAATATAAATTGTGCATACGTGTTGTGTGTGTACGCTCGCCGACCGAAATATTATAAATTTCTGTATGACGTTTTCACGTGATTCGTCGAGCTATAACCATACGATATAGGCACATAATAATAATAATAATTATATATATATATATATATATTTAATAATATAAGTAACAAATAAATATTATGTTACATATAAATAATTCGGTGTTTTTGACACTCGAGTCGATTTTCGTCCAAACTGTCGTACACGCCTTATTAGATGCACAAGGTTAGAAACCTAATTATAATATATATATTATTATTACATTATAATTGGTACAGGTTGATAAACGACTGATAAGAGTCGATAGCAGTTCGTCGTGATTCGTTCGTTTCGTCTGTTTTGCAATCCCCGACATGATTATAATATACAGGCACAAAGAAAATCCAATTAAAGCGAAGTGTAATTATATAATAAATTACAATCACTTAACACCACAAAAGTTTATGATATTTATAATACAGTGCAGTTAGGTCCTGTTGAGTTATGAGTATTATTTTTTTTTAGTTTTATTTTTTAGAATTCGTGAATATTATGTGATTGCAACTCGTATATTATTGGTTAAATTTCGAATTTACATAATATTTTACTTAAGAAAATCGAACGCCAAGCCAATAGTGTTTTAATTTAATATAAAAGTTGAAAAATGTAGATGACGCACCGAAAAAAAGATGTATACTTGTAAGTCGTGTGGAATGTCCTTCGATTTTTGATAAAGTTTTCTTACTGTGAATTTAATTTATACATACTTACGCATATAAATGTTAACCCATAAGTTATAACTCAACATGATTGAAATTGTATAACGCAACGATGTGTATAATTAATTATGTTGGCTTATAATATAATTTACATTGTGTCATTGTTGGTATATATATTCATATATCATATAAATCACTAATTGAATATACATCGAAAAATATAATTATATTTTGAAAAAGTACAATTTTAATTTAATTCATATAAAATGTATTATTATTTTGTTATAATAGGTTAAATCCAACACAAATTTGTTTACTTAAACATTTAATTTATTGATCAGCTGATGCACCGCTCATAATTATTGGGTATAAGATATAAATTTAAATATTTTGTGCTTTGATTGCAAAATTGATGTACAAAAATAAATAAGTTTAAACTTCTATTATGATCAGAACTTTTTGTATTTTTGGGCGAAAAAAGCTGTAATTTGCTAGAATGTCATATTTTTTTCGATTTTTCAAATCGATTTATAAAAAAAAAAAATAGCAATAATCACTGCCTATACATTGATAAAATCAATTACATGTGATAAATATAATATTTAAACAATTAACAGCTCAGCGTGGACTGTTACGTTAACCATTGAATTTAAATACAATAATAACTAAAACAATAATGAAATAGTGCAGTACGTTTATACCATAATATTACTATAGATATTAATTCATTAAATCAATAGTCAGTGTGGTTTTATTCCCGTTTAATCAACAAAACATAATTAATATAATATTTATGTATATTTATTCCGTATTACCTATTTTTAACCCAAAATTAATTGATTGTCATGTATAAATGATGTGCCTTATATTAATTTTAGTTAATTCTGTAGTAATACATAACGATGACGAATGTGCTAAAAGATTCATATAGTCTAATTGCGTTTACCATGAAAATAACAAGCTGCAATACATGTTTTATACATTTTTTTTAAAAGCACATACTATTAGCGGTCAACCATAAATTGTAATTATTACAATATGTCATTTTGTCAAAAAATAATGAATAAATAACACTTTATTAAAATTTATAATTAAAAAAAAATCATAAATGTGAATTACAATTTAAAAATTCCTTTTGCACAATATCGTATATTATTATAAAAATATTGAATTTGATTGCGTTTTATGCGAATTTGTATCATACGAGTAAGTATATGTACATAAAATATATGACTATTAGTATATTTTTGACTTTATTATTTTAAATTACGGTCGCATAAAACGTACGAACTTAGAACAAAATTTGCATCCAAGTATAGGACCGATGAATATTAAAACAGTATGAACTGAAAAAAATATCAGTTTCTCGCTAATAGCTATATTTAATATAATATAATAAATAATTATTATTATACCATGTATGTATGATGACGTCATAATAATATTATTTTCGTTACAAATAGGTCGTCGCGTTGTTCTGAAAAATTCCATTGTTGCGATCACGAGATGCATAGGTTAGGTTAGGTTACACACAAATCGGCCGTTTTTATATTATGTTTAATTTAATAATAATTCGAAGACGTTGATCGTTTTGATCGTACACCGAACCTTAAACGCACACTAAATTAAGAGTGCCTCGGCCGTCAAATCATGCACCTGGCACCAATGGATTGCCCGGAGGCTCGACGTTCCTAAACGGATTAGCCATCGTCAAACATTCGACACGACGAATTAATTTTCTTACGCATCGCGTCGTTGCAGTGTATTAGTCCTTGTAATTATTGTTCATTTTTTATACACATCAGCAATTATTATTATTGTTGTTGTTATATCGTAGCCGAGACGTGTGGCTACAAATAGTAATTATTTACTCTGTTTTATCTCGACGAGGAGGGTAAAATAATTTACCTCGGCATCATCTCAACCCTATAGCGATCCTCTCGCATACACCTATTAATATTATAATACTGCTGCTGCAGGTATAGTATTATGTTATTATTATTTTACGATATTGCCTTTGTTTGCGTCGAAAAGTCGATTCACGTTGTTGATTAGTTTTGTACGCGGTCGCAAATTTATACGATTCGTTTAAAAATGATTTGGCTGTTAAGAAATATTATCGGGATGCGCCTAAAATGAATATTCAATTATTTGAAACACAAACCGATATTGATATTTTTTCTCGTACCCATAGCCTGCACATGCCTACGATGGGACGCGACAAGATTGTGAGGAATTAAAATTGAAAATTACTTTTCTAGAACCGCAGGCAATTCGAAGACAGAAAAAAAAACAAATCGACTCACTCTTTCTCTCTACAGTATCTTTATATTTAAACATTATACATACAAATGTATGAATAAACGTGACGGTTTTACCGAGACGCTCGTCTGCACATCGTTAATATACGTACCTATAACGGCACGTCAAATGACTCTACGCGCATACAAACTCACGGGGCTTGCACCAGTTCTATGGTCTATTACGGCCGAGCCGAGACCAAAGCCGTCTGAGGACCATGATATAGTATGATGCGCCAAGTATTTTTCCGGGTAATCGCCTACCCACTTTTTCGGGGCTTTACCGGTCCTATAGCGGTAGATATTATAGTGTGTTTGTTTATAATAGGTATATTTTTATGCTCGTGCGAAGGTCCAGGACCTCCGTCTTCGGCTTATAGGATAGCCCTCAAAAGCCAAAAGTCTCGAAAACGTTTCAACACGGGCCCCAAACTGCAAGATCACAATTTAATATAACATTATAATAATGGGAGCGATACGCACACACACACAAACTATAATATTATTTTTATTTAGCTGCAGCCGAAACGAAAACAAAATGGTCACGGCGTGGCGATGATATTTTATTATGGTTGCGTCTCGTCGTCGAGGGTCCGAGTTTCAAAAATAAATCGAGTTGTTTGTTCACCGTTCGGTAAACGAGCTCAAAATACGTGTATACACCCCGACCGGTCGGTAATCGGTATAATGTACTATACACGACCATCATACGTATTATTGTATAATAGTTTATCGTTTTTCCGCTCTCGCCCGTTTACATAATATATAATATAGGCACGTATACGTATACGTAGAGTAATAAAATATATATTATTCGCGGGCTGGCCAACAATATTGTATTATATCGCAATGTGTGAGTAGCGACGTAATAGCTACAATAGTAGTTGATCGATTCGTATACGTTTTCGACATCCTCCGAATATTGTGATATTATTTATAGGGCATATATTTCCGTATATTTCCGACCACCGGCTCTTTCCGGGTGTACCGATGTGACGGACATTGGACTTATGATATTACACAAAATATATCATATTCTGTACAACAAAGGACGCGTGTTCGTAGGTATAGCACAAAAGCTATAAAACATTATAATACCTACGCAATAATATAGGTAAATCCATCAACTGAATATCCAGCAGTACCTCGCCGGTCTGAAACGGCCTGACTAAACTCTAAAGCGTTGAAGAAAATTTCTGGTCACGCCCATACGGCGTCTCGTCGGGTTGACGGCACTTATTGTATATTATATTATATATATAAGCGCGGATAATTTACAGCCATCCGACTAAAAGCTCGACCGTTTCCGGTACATGCACGACGCACGTATACACTCCGAACACGGATACCCTCTTAAGAGCTAAACGCTCGCCCGCGCACTTGATATCCGACCACTTTGGTTTTCGTTGCTCCGCTAAGATATATAATAAATACACACACAGACACGTTGTGTACCGATATATATATATATATAGAGGTTAGAACTTGCGAAGTATATAAGTGTTCCGGATTTTCGGGGACGGCTCGCGCCGGATACGTACGTATAATATATTGTATTATATACGTGCGCGATGCTGCTGCTGCTGCAGGAGGAGTCGTCGTCCCGCGAAAGTGTGAACGCCGCCCGCACGCTGTTGATCGATTCGCCGGAGACATGCGTTGAGACTCGCGAAATCACATAAATCTCGTCGGCATACCTCTCGCCCAGTATATACAAGCACACGCACCCACCCACACCCACCCGCACACATGCACACACACACACACTCATATAATCTTTATATCCCCGTATACAGCGGTGGTTTTTTCGCCTATATGTACATGTATAATTATTCTCATTTCTACCCACACTGTTACGACCACTTACTCATCTTGTACCGCGGTATATATACCAGTCGTGCGGTATAGATGACCTACAGTCGTCCGGACCGTTCCGCGTACTCGGAGAACGGCCGTGACAGTTTTCCGCGAACGTTTTGCTGCAGTCGATGCTTGTGAGTATAGGGAGAGAGTTGACGCGTACAGGTCACCTTTTCGCTCCTTCAAAACCAACACAAGTACAATATTATCATACACGCACTGTTATTACTGCAACATATATACCTAAGGTGCATAGAGGTTGTACTGGACGATTTGTGGGAATAAAAAACAGTCGGACAGATATATACTGTATATAGTATATGTATAGGTTAGGTACGTACACGAGTAAAACATAATATAAAACCGGAAGAACGTCGCACGTCCACGTGTAGCGTTATCTAATACTTATGCACGAAAAATGGGACGCACATTTTTTTTCTAACATTCTCTTAAAGTTTTTGGGTTTTTTTTCTGGAATTTAAATTTTTACCTGGCGAATTGGCAAGAGTTAAATGAAAACTTTGTTTATATAAACTCATCGAAAACTTTAATTTTATGGACAACGACGGAAGGTTCAGATCCAGTGTAGAACTTTGGAACTATTTGAATAAATATTTCAATTTTATAAAATATTTGAATATTTAGCCCTCGAAACATTGCAAGTGAACAATAAATACACAGGTCTTTATGATGCACATGACAACGGAATATTTTAAGAAACATAAATAAAGCTTGTGACTCGTTTTAACTGACGTAGTGTGATTTGTCTACACGGTAGAATGAGAAAATATTGGTTTTTATATTTTTAGGTAGGTACTGACTACAGCTAGGTGACGAGATTTCATCACCTATATAACCGATTACGAATTCTGGAGTTCCTTATACCGGAATCTATACGATTTATTTTTGCATGGGTTGTTAGAATTTAGAATAAAAAATAGTAATTATGTCTGTTCAGAGTTCAGTACGGCGTGTTTATATATAAACGAAACAAAAATCGATTCTAATTATTAAAAATGTATATATTTTAATTCAAATATAATATTTATTGGTGAGATGACAAAAAAAAATAAAAACAATTTTCCACGTAACTGTCGAATAAACATGGAAATATGACTTGAGTATGCTATCAAAATATCGGTTCCGGTTGCTAAAATATTTAAATATTTAAATATTTATAAGGGTTCCGGTGAGATTTTTTCTCTGACACGGTTCCTGCAGCAGTCCCCGCATAACGACTTTGACGTAATATAAATATATTATACAATACTGCAGCAGCATACTCGTGGAGATCGTCAAAACGGATAAGGTCGATGTCAATTTTTCGATAATAAGTTATATATTACGTTATATCGCTTAATACTACTGCGGTGGTCTTGGTAACAATAGCTGCAGATGATTTACCCGACGGCCGAGTGACGAAAAGAAGAAAAAGGCGTGGCCGATGATAATATATTATAAACAGGTAGGTGATATTGTTTCAGTTGGATTGATTCCCATCGATAGTTCGGTTCTCAGAGCAAATTTCAAGGGAATAAAAAACTAAAAAATAAAAAAACGTGTCGTCGAGGTTCTCACGAAATCGAGTGATCGAGCGTTGACATTATATACATTTCAATGATGTGCTCGTCCAACAAGTATAATATGTCATCGAACCTATAGACCGCGAACTGCGCGGATTTGACGTTTGCCAACTTATTCCGATGAGATCCATCGTCAAAATTCCGCTCGTCCATTGGTGGCCGTACGATATAATTATATGATTCACACTTCGCGTGGTGTCCGCTGCAATGATTATTTCTTTGTCGCCGCGGAGACGCATTACAAATATATCATTCCGACGTTGCCTACACGCTAAACACGCCGACACGTCGTAATAATTTCGTTTGAATCTCGTTTTCGGCGCGTCGTCATCGAATATCGTACACAGTATTACACACACACACACATATGATTTTTATAAATAATACGGGAACGACAATGACGATATTATATTACGCAAATATCGTGTCACTTCGCGTGTAATGTCACATATATAATATATTATTATTATTATTATTATGTGGTTCGAGCGCGACAACAAGACGATAAATCCGTTGGCCGGTGGATTAGGAGCGAATCGCGTGCGAGTAAAAATCACCATTGCCAGGGAACGTGTGAGAAAAAAAAAGACACGAACAAAAAAAACCGGGAAAAAAATTGTTCGTCCAAACATACCGAAATCGAGTTAATCCCTAGCGCGCGACGATTTCACGTGCTCGAGCTATTTTTGTTAGAGCTCGGCGAAACAGCGGTCGACGACGCTGTGATGGCCGATCGCGGCTGAAACGTTCGACGAACGTGTTATTATCATTATTTTTTTAATAGTATAATATTATATATTAATTATCAACTATGCCTACTCACTCGGCGGCGGCGTTATCGAAATTAAAATAATATTATATTCTAGACACACGAGTGCCTATAATATGGATACTATATTATTATGATAGGTATACCTACGTATAAAAATCGTTAAATGATCGTTATTGTAACCATACATATATAACACACATACACATATATATATATAAAGGAACAGGTGTGAGTCGTACCTACGTCTTGACGAGCACGAAATTAAAAGTCAAATACCTAAAATTATATTATTATATTACAACGCGTTCATCGAGTCGAAAAACCTGCACGACGCGTTCAAATATTATCAACATCATCGCTATATACTTCGCGAGTGCAGCTTGCATCGTGTGGTAACCTAATCTAACCGGTCGAAAAAAATAAATTATAAATTTGCACGCACCGAATTCGTTCTATTATTTTCGGTGCAAAAATTACTATACCTATAGCAAATAATAATAATAACAAAAAAAAACGTTTCGTCGTCTGATTTCGTCAAACGTCATCTTCTCTTCTCGCCACGTCAAAAACACTCTAATCGCGAATGTTGACGTTGACGACAACCCTCCTCCACACACACACTCACTTTTCCGAGAGAAAATCCATCCGAATTGACGTCATGTCCGTCTACCTGTTTTTCCATATATACCGATATATATTGTCTATACGCCTCCTAGACGTCCGAGCGAATTACTTTTTTTTTCCTGGTGACAACAATCATCGTGTAGTATGTTTTATGAAAATGTTTATGTCAAATTCTGCAATGTCTGTCGACAGTTAGTAATTAACCTAATCTTACGAAATACGTTACATTGCAATGGTATACTATCATCACTTATTTGTACGAACTGTTTTGGAATTAATATGGAATAAAATTTCACAAAATTATAATAATTTATCATATTATGCGAATCTATAAAAAATCATCGGCGTTCCTGTAATCAACCAAACTTACAAACCATCCGGTTTCAAGACCTCAAACACTGCTAAAGTTCAGGTTGTAACGACATTTTTGCTCATTTTCACAATATATTATTATGCATTTACTAATTCTGAAAACATTTTATTTTTTAATCGTATAACAGTGCATAGAACATAGTAATTAAAACATTAATGCAATTTATCGCTATATATACTATACTTGCCGTACTGAGAATAAAAAACTTAATCCGCGCATATAGCATATTTTGCATTATTATTTTGAGTACCAATATATACCAATATATATATATATATATAGGTTTTCTTATAATTAATATTTCTATTTTTTCTGTTCAATAAATTACAATTTCTCATTAAGAAATATAATACACAATATTTTAATATGTGAATAAAAAAAAAAAAAAATGAAAAAATCTCATTAAATTCAATTACTTTTTTTCCTGTTAATTTCAAAATGCAGCACGTTATGAGCATAAAAAAAAAAGGAACTCGGGACGCCACGCCAGTTTCCAATTGCTGTTTTAAGAGGACATTTCAAAAATAATTTGATTATATACGCTAATGTTTGTGCAAAATCATACAATATTATATGCTCATATTATAATATTGAACAGCTATACTACAAACACAGTGTGAACACACTCGGTGAGCAAATATTAACACTTCGCATTCTATACAGAGGGCCCGTGTCATTTTTTCCAACTTTTATAAGTCGCTCCTCTGATTTCCGCCCGTTGTATATATAGTTATACGGTGTCGCGAGTACTTGAGTACACCACATCTCACACCCTCATCGTTATATTATTCGCTCCCGAAACAGTGGATTATTGTTTTGGCACGAATTTCGTGACAAAATCGATCACAATATTATGCCATTTCTATTTTTAAGTACGTCTCATTAATGTACCACCTACCAAAGGATGAAATGACTAAATTATTTCTGGCGAAACGATATGGAAAATTAAATATCTTTTTTACGTGATATTATTATGTAATACCCATCACTAAATGTTTCGACGTCAATGAAGACGTATAGGCATAATAATAATTTATCGTATCGACACGATGACGTCTTCTATCATAGGGTTCACAAACGTATTCCACTAGATTTTACTGTTCTACATCCGGTTTTGATCGTTAGTCGAACCGGAAACGGTCGCGCACGTGATGCGGAGCGATGCCGCTAGATGGCTCTGTGTGTATACGGTTAGTCATTATTTTGAAACGAAATTCGTTCTCTAACAAATATTCTGAACGTTTACATTAGTAGCTACAGCAATAGGAATAACATAAAATAATATCAGTGGCCATGGCCCGATATAGCCACCAAATTTTGGTGCGCAAATTATTAGATAGGTCGTCGTTTTTTAAGAGCCGCTCTTTACATGTAATTTTTTTTGCTTTTTTTTATCATTCATTATTGTTATTCGAGTGTGACATTATGTTCGGTATTTATTTTTTTTTCTCGATTGAATTTTGTCAATCGAAAAACAGCTGTGCCACGACTGAGAAAACCGTTCAACCCTTCATAATCCGAGAAAAATACTCCTCCGCAGTGTGCTCCCACGTCGATTGTGTCACTACAAAATTCGGTCAACCATTAAAATCCCCGAACAGTCAAAACAACGTCTGGTGATTTCAAGATCGGTATAGTTAGACCTCGTCGTTGTATGAAAAAAATCGTTATAGAAAATTCAATGATAATAATAATAATAAAAAAAATGGTCATACACAAAAGCGATTTACCACCGTAAAAGCAATCCCACAAGTGTTAATGTACGACAAAAAGAAATCGAAATAATAAAAGGATAACAATTTGATAGATTTTGTTGAGTAAGCATATTATTATCGTTACGGTTGTTGGGGGAGTCTTCATTTTCAGGATTTTTTGTATTCGCGATTTAGCCCTTCGAGTGACATGGAACAGCTACACAGCGATTTTGGAATATAATATGTTGTCGTTGAAACAACCAGTCTGTGAAGATATTTGCAGGGTATTAATTTCCAAGAAATTGAAATTTGTTTTTCGAATTTCAGTTGTCATGTTAAATTCGCATAAAAAACTAATTTTTAAACGGACAGATAAACTGCGCCAAGATAAAAAAAAAAAAGTATCGTATTTAGAATATCAAATAGTTGCTAAATTTAATAAGTCTTAAAATTAAAATGTTTATGATCAGAGGAGCATTCGTTGGAAGTGGATATGTACTGTTATATATTCGGTTTTAATAAAAGTGAAAATCAACAGACGATTTTAATTTGTACCTGCATTTTAAAAATAAAATATACAGTTTTTTTCTGTTCTTAACACTGTTTGAAGTGAAAATATGCATTCAAAAAAAAAAAAATATATATATACACAAAAAAGATAACAAAAATAAATTCAATTAAGATGTATAATATTAATCTGAATTGGGTTAAGGGCGATGACATATTTTTACGAATTGTTTATAGTTATTATTTTATTTTTTTTTTAAATGAATGACACTTGTCATTAATTCAGTGATGGAGTTAAACAAAACATAATTATATGAAATATTTGGCAATTATTGTCTCGTGATACATTTAAAACTTCTCATGAATATTTTTACATTTAATTTTACATAGGCACTGTAAGTTTGAGAAAAAAATTAAAATTGTCTTTTGCTCTTTTGGCTGTTTGCCAAAACGTATGGTTTTGTTTTGTTATTGAATAAGTTAGGTGTATAACTTATTGATGTTAATTACAGAGATTTTCAAACTTAATTTTTAGTAATAAGTTGTATGTTTGAAATCTCTTTCATTTCAGTAGCTGATATACGGTAATGGGTAAAAAAGTAACAACCAAAAATAATGTTCACTTTCTAATAATAATAATATATTGCTATACTATTTAATTTTTGATGAATGCATTTCAAGTTACACTTGTTGTTTAGCAAAAAATATCATTAATAAATATATAATGTATGTTTAGTATATATATATATATATAGAGAGAGAGAGAATGAGTAAAAGAGAGATATATAATTACATTTAATTTTTAAATTTCAGTATGTGACATTTTAAAATGTTTAACTCTCAGAGGTATTAAAAATTTAAATAGTTATTTAGACCATAAATCAATAAACCTCAAAAAAATGTTTTGGTGTAAACCTGCAACGAATTCATACATATACAAATGTTTTGTGCAATAATTAATTTTGTTAAAACAACAATCGACTTTTAAAATATTATGACCTCTGATTTATCAATTATTTACATTTTTAATCTGTTTCATATGTAAATAAGATAAATCTTTGTATATATATCTACCAATGAACATCGTACTGCCAAAAGGTTAAAATTAAAATTAAAAATAAAAAGTCTATAATTAGGTATTTCTTTTATTGAAGTCAATGTGCATATGAATTATTATGATATATATTTTAACTCGTTAGCTTTAAATTAAATAAATCAACACGATATTATGTAACCTGGATATTTCATATAAATTACGAATTTCAGTAGATAGTTATCTTCTAAACTCTTGTAAGAAAATGTACCGATACTATTAAATTTTTTTAATGCTAACACTTCATACCTCATAACTTGTTTTACAGATAATTTTTATTTTATTTCTATTTAAGTATGGCGGGAATAATATTTTATTAATTAAAGAAAAAAAATATTCATATAAATATAATATATTAAATATATATTTTTTTATTTAAAACATTATATTTATTTTCGACCTATACAGACAAGGTTATTAAATATTAAAACAAATAAGTACCTAAATATGAACAGATGGAATTATTAATTATATTTTAATGTTCTAGGCATTACCAAGTATACTTATATTATAGTTAAATATAAATTTATTTATTTTTGAACGTTTATACATAATTTAAAGGAATATAAATGTTTAATTAAAAATATAAACATATAAATCATTAGAAAAATCCGCTTTGATTATTAGGTAGCATTTAATTCGAAACATCTTGAAGATTAAATTACTTATAGCACACTCCTCCTCCCCAGCTGACTGCAATAAGTCTTTTCGGTGTGCGGACACACACGCAACCCTAATTGTTTTTTTTTTTTACACACACCCGCATTGAACGCATTTAAGATTTTATTTTGGTAAACCATATAATATCCGAGAATAACTGGTGATAGAAACACTAAAACGACGCGTATTGCACGGAAAAAGGACACAGTCTTATAAGTCTTAGGTACATGCGCGCGCACACACACACACATACATATTATATTTATACGATGCACAGTGTTGTTTGTGTACGCACTCGTTTTCGACCCAAACGGGATTAGAGTTTTATGAGTGTGTCAGACTACAACCGAGTTCAATGGAATGGCGTGTCGAAATGCTCGAAAGACTGCGTAGGTATTATAAGAAAGCTGTGGAACGTAAAATGTTTGAAAAAATGTATCGCCCCTTGCGCGGTATACCGCAATATATTGGTGGACGACAGTGATTCTCAACTTGCGGACGGTCGCAGCAGCATGTCGCCAACAAAATAGTTGATATTTTAATAATAACACGACTTAGTACGCATGTAGATAATAAGAATAGTCCTATAAGTCACGGAAAAATAAAAATTTTAATTTATATAGATCTTCGAAGTTTTGAAAAGGCATAGAACTACTGGATTATATAATAATAACATAATACACTGGGTGCTTCACAGAGCCTATACTAACCATCGTTTACAAAGAATTTGTTCAAATATTGGTTTTTTGACTTTTAAATATATACCTACTTAAAAGTCATATTTTAAATTTTTTGCCAGATTTTGTACTACTTAATGAGTGTATAGTGATAATGCAGTAATAGAAATTTCTGTTAAAAAAAAAAAAAAACAATAATAATAATGATAATGATAATTTGAGAACCCCATTTATTTACTGCAAATAATATTACGGTGCGGATAATTTTATCAAAATTCCAACTTGTAGTTTTTGAGCTTATTGACTTTGTGTTCTAAGTATAATAGTTCTATGACAATGGTTATGGAAGATGTAAGTGTTATATTACATATTATCAAATACATAAAAGTGATGTAATTATAACAAAACTAGATTTTAAACTTGATAGATCAAAGTTAAAAAAAAAATATCAATTAAATAGTTATTAGAGTTAAAATGAGAGTTCTCATCTGAAAAATAGAACTTTATATTGCCACAGGATCATCCTTTAGTGGAACGAAAACCTCAAATAGATATTTGAAAATATAGTCTTTAAGTGTATTAAAATTTCAAAAATAATAATTTGAATTAATAATCTTATAATTAAACGAAAAAATGAGGATGAGAATGTTTGGTGAATCAACCCCGAGTAGTATTATAAACAAATAAATAATAGTGTCATATTGGACAAAAATGTAATGTATATTATTTGTGACGTTGTTTATTGTACTTCGAAAAGCCAACCGATCGCGTCTTCAAGCATATTATAATAGTCTATAGTGTTATTGCGATGATGTATATATATAATACGTCACGGAGACTAAATGTCATCACTGTATGGTATAATAATGGCACCTATTATAATATATTATTATTATTATTATTATTTGACCTAACGCGCGGATATTGTCGTCTAGCTATTGTCTAACCGCACATGCCATAATACGTACAATAATATATTATGGACGTGTGCAGTGTGTATCGTCTGATAACCAGAATTCTATGGGCCCGAAAACATTTTCACCGCAGACTGAATCATATATAGTGGCACCATCCGAGACGGCTTTCTCGATACAAATTTACAATGCAACACGCGCGTGAAATCCGTCATAACCGTAGGCCTTATATTGTACACTATATTACCTATGAAATAGGCGTTGGGGTTGGTTTTCATCACTCACTTATTACAAGTGGAAAGAGAGAGGGACTAGAAATTGAGGTTTAAACATTTTCCCAGTCGTACATCGTATACATATAATAAGTCCAACGTCAAAGGTTTTTATTTGTTCAAAAATTGTTTTTCAAATTTTAACATTAATATTTAAAAAAAATATCTATAGGTACCTGTATAATTTGTAATTTTTATTAATTATATTACTAAATTATTTTCTTCAAGCAGTCATCATGACCTATATAGTATCTGCTTGTTCGCGTGCTAGAATTTTATCAGTTGTTCAAATTTGATTTCATTATTTTATGATAATCCTATATTATGTGACACTGTTAGTCTATTTTAATATATATATTTTTATTAGAATATTATGGCTGTGTATATAGGTAACAGAGATATTGATATAATATTAAAATTAATTTTAGTTTAAGATCTAGCTTAAGATAAGGTGACTTTTAATTTTAATTTTAATTATTAAATAAAGTTTTATAGACGTAAGTCATCTTAACTTATTGTTGATTATTGATTAAGATACTTTTTTTTAAACATTTGGTCAATAGATAACAATAATTAGAACAATATGAGTAATAAGATATCGGCTGTGTTTTAGTATTTGCAACTCAGAGACAGAAAAAAAAATACATAAAAAGTAAATAAATAAATAATAATACTAACTTCATCACTCCATCTACATACACCCTTGCTAGACGTAGGTATACTTTTATACAGTAATATATTTATACGATACGTTTCAGCTACAATATTATCGTGTAGCTACACATGACAAAAACAGTGGTACATCATTGTCTAGTAGACTTTTCGCTCAAAGTTTATATTCATCTCAAATTTTGGCCATGTCGTAATAACATTATTACTGTTATTAAAATCGTTAAAACATTGTGTCATTGTTGTGGAACGACGCGTTATTCTCACCTCGTACATCATTCATCTCGAGCTGCTGCTGCTGCTGAAGCTCACACTCACACACTCACACGCTCACGTATGACGACGATAACTCACCAGAATTGAATGATAGGGTCCGATCAATCTTTGGACGATCACTAGCGTGCGCGCTCACACACGCTCGCCACCCACACCGAAACCCTTTCACCAGCGTTAAGCAGACGATTCTGGCAAAAACAACAGAGGCCGCGGCGACACGACCGCGCGACTTTAAATTGTCACGGTCGATCCATTCACGTCAGCGGCAAACGGAATTGCGTCTGATTTTTCTTGTCTCCCTCCCACCGCCACCTCCCCCGCTTGGTTATTAACCATTAATCCTGTGTACGATATATACAATATACAATACGTACACTTCCACCCCGCAGCAGTTGTACAGAGCTCGGCGGCCAACGACGATCGGCCCATAAGTCACGTGAAATTAAATTAAACTCTACTCCCCCGCCACCGCAGCGTAGGAAACACACCGTTATTATTATTACGCACACCTATACTGTTAAACGGAGAACCCCTTCGAGAAAGTCGGGAAAATTGTAGCTCTCTACACAACTACAACAACAAAAATCATATAATATGCACAACCATAAGATCAGCTGCACTGTGTGCGATAATATACATAATATGCATATAATATAATATATTACGTGCATCAGACTATTACATCGTCTGTAAGTATATATATAGGTATATATATATATATATATATATATATGGGTGGTGACCTGTTACCGATCGAGACGCGAAAACGTTGCATCCAACGCTTCATATATTTTAATAATAAAATTATTACGAGTATAGCGAATAACGGACTCGAAGCTATATGACTATGTGTTTGCGGGGGGGTGCGAAAGACTGCAGCTACGACGTCGGTGATGGTGGCGACGACGGCGAGGGCTTTTCTTGAATTATTATTATTCTCGTGTCCCCCCCACCGTCCTTGCTGACGCCGTTAACACGAATACTTATCAATTATTCTAAACCACGTTTTATATAATGTATACATGCGGTAACGGGCCTCGCACAAATGGTTTAATGCATGTTTTACGATATGTGAATATTATATTCGTGTGTTTACGACTTACGCGCGTCGTCAATATTGTTTTAATTAAAAACTTCGCGAGACTATATCGATGTAATAACTAACCCACGTTTGGAAATAACGATATATACATATTATATTTTTATCGGCGTATATCTGCGACGATTTTCGCATCCGTAGCAACAACTGCTACAACAGCGACCGATGCGAATCGAAATATTATCATAATAATATAATATAATAGAACAGACGATAGAACAAGGTCACATCTCTACGACGGTGTTGTTTTTTTTCTTTAACAGAGTCGTATACAACCTATTGATTTTCGTACGTTTCGGCCGTGCAGATTTTTGCAAGAACGTTTCCGTTAAAACGCCCGCTGCGGTGTAACCGATATTATTTCCGACAAAATTTTTTTAATAGATTTGGAAAAAGAACATTCTACGTATAAGAATATTATATTAATATCGCATTAGGCATATTATTCTTCAGACGCCGTCGTCGTCGCTATTACTGTACCGGTAGGACGACTTCCATAAACGACCTCATAGATTAGCGTCGGAATTCGGACCGAATAATATATTGTACTGTCTGCATCGTGTCTCAAACGTACAATATATGAACAATATATTAAATATATTATATAAACATGCGAGTATCATATAGTACCTATATTATTGTTTATAATATGGACAATATAGTCGTCGCGTATACGAAAGTACTTAATATGATTATTGTTGTTTTTTTACTCTTCTATACATACAGCGACGCAATAATGCTGTAATCTCATTATAATACGTACACCGATTTAGAAAACATTACGACCGCGAGCTGATGATGAGGACCATAAGTCGTCGGCGTGTCTCAGCAATACGCGTATTATAGGCAACTCGTGTCTGTATATATATATATATTATAATATAGTGCAGGCGGTCTGAATAAATCTAAATATTTCGAATTCCCGCGGATGAGTTCGCACTGCTGCTGCAGCATACACTTACATAATATGTATAGTGTGCCAGTGTGCAGGAGGGGTGCGTGTGCGCTCGAGGTGGTGTTTCTGGAGAAGAACTGTATACGAGTGGGTAAAACGTCGCACGACCGGGGTGGGTGTACGCGTAGTGTAGTATAGGTACCGCTGCAGCGAACGGGTATGGTACACAGTGCAAGTTATATATATATATAATATACGCGCGTGTGGTGCATTGCGGAGGGCGGCGGGACACAATATTATTATTGCTGGGAGGTATCGGCGAGCGGGAGAGGGGGAGTAGCCTGTGGAGGGGCGGGTTTCGCGAGTGAATGGAAAATCGGCAGTCTTCTGGGTCCGGACAACTTTTAAAGCAAACATTTCCCTTTAAATCTTATGAATATTCAATATCGCGCATCGGTCTCCTCGCCGTCGACGTCCCCGACGAAAATACGGCTCCCGACGTTGATTAGCAATACCACCCCTGCCCCCGGTGCAGTATATATCTACCCCTCCCCCCCTCGTTCCCAATCCACCGCAGCCGCCCCCCAACGCACACCGCGCCGACCGTCGTCGCCGAGTGAGTAAGCTTATTTGTCTTCGTCTACATGAATATATATGCGTAAAAAGTACCTTCGCGAATTATAACCTCCAACAGAATATATACATTATACGCACAAACATTAAACACGTATAAATGTATAGACGTAAACCGTGCCAGAGGGGAAGGTATACGCGAGTGGACCGCGGTGTGTGAAGGGCGCAGTGCGGTTTTCGTTCCTTTTTTTTTTTGTTTTCGTCGTATTTATTTATTATTATTCATTTATTTCGCTTGTCAAACGACGCGAGTTTTCATAATTCAATCATTTTCGGTACCGCTCCACTGCAGGGTGAAAATCATAAGAAAATACACCCCTCCGTCCATGGTAAACGAATTAGTATCGTTTTTAATTTATGTTTTACATGCGCCAATAATAATATCGTTAATCAGGTTAAAGCCGGAAATAATTTTTTAAACTTTTACTCTCGGCGGTATACTCTACCATCGATAGTGATAATATTTTGCATTGAGAACGCTTGCACTAGCATAGAAGTCCTAAAAAACTTATCGTATAATGGTAAAATATCTGACATATTTTCTATCGTTATTGTTATGATATTTTCACCTATATGTATACAAAATATACGTTCATAAGCACCGCCGTTTAAAATAACAATACTACAATAATAAAATACTAAAAAATTTAATTAATTATTTTAAGTTATTCATACTTCAGAGACTTAAGCTTGAAAGTTCTACGAATTTAACTTGTATGACAATAGCGCATATATATTTAAATAACAGAAAAAAATATTTTTATACATTTTTTTATTAAGATAACCCTCGGCATCGAGAGAAATATTTATTCATTTATTATAATTATTATTTTTTTTTTTTTTAGGAGTACATACAAATATAAAATAAAATTTCGTATATATATTATAACAACAAATGTAAAAGGTAATAATATTTCGATCTTAAACTTTAGACAGTATTATTGAATCAAATATTATAATATACATTATAGTCGTGATATTGCAGTGCGGCTATTATATTAAATTGTATAAATATCGCTTCTATTAGTCTATATAATACGAATTAATATATACACCCTGAAGTTTATCGAAATCATAAAATAACGTTACAACACATAATAATATTATACGACACTTGAACGTAGTTACCTATACTCGAAGGTGTGGGACGTGTGGATATAACATAGGTATACTCGAAATAATATTTATTATACATATTATATTTATGTGTATCTCCAGATATTATGAAAACACGAGAGAACAGATGGCGAACGCGCTTATTATACCCTGCAACGAGACCGAGCGGGGATAAAAATATGACAGTTTTGCACGCAGTTTCTCGAGCGTTTTGAGTGCGTTTAGCATCATTGTCGAGGGTTTTTTTTGTGAGTTGTCAGTTTTTTCGTAGAATAAAAAAAACACCACAGTTATAACTCACGGGTTTGCGACGGTTCAAACGGTTTAATCTCTTTTTTAAAAACTAAAAAGGATAAATAATAATATATGTTATATATATAAGAAGCCGCGCGCGCGATATCTACGTGACGCGTACTTATATGATATAATATGTATACATATATATATATATATGTACGATGCATTATATCATTGAAAAAGAGCAGCCGGCGAAGGAGTAGCAAATCGGATGAAAGAAAGAAAAATAAAGGGAAAAACGGGTTCACTTGGATTTTCATGTATATTAAAAAACATAAATAACCACTGGGTGTATATATATATATATATAGGTATACGACGACGCGGTGGTACTGCATGTACTTATACTATAGTATAGGCTATAGCGGTGGCGGCGGTGGCGGCAGTGGCGATGGAGGAGATATGAGGGTGGAAATCACCGAGGTCCAGGTGTTCTCGACTAGGTGAACTCTCCGCGTGCGACGATATGTGTAATATTATAGAGGCATCGTACAATGTGGAGCGAATTTTTTTTCGGTTTTTTTTTCATTCTTTTTTTATTTCGCCCTCTCGTACCACACTGCGTTTTTTTTTCTGTCTTAACTCTCCGGCCCATTGTCAACGGTTCATATCTATACACACGCGCGAGTCCATATTATATACGTATATATATATATATATAGGTATAGGTAGGTACGCATAAGGTATGTACCAGCTATACTTACAATATATAATATATAGGTTTTATTTTAGTATCATTTCTTTTTTTCTTTTTTTTATCCGCCACCGCTTTCCCTGCAACGGCATATATAATATATAATATCACCGACAATGTTTCTTTCTTACCGTCGATGACACTCGAACGACTTTTATAGAGGAACCTTTCTGTTTCCATACATATATACGTGCGTGTGTGTGAACATTCGACGATCATATATATTACGGGGCCGACGTATATAATAATATATATATGTGTCATATATTATGGGATTTCGGGTGACAATAGAGCACACGCACGCACACACGTGATGAATATCTGTTTCCCCTCCATATAATATACATATACTTATCAGACGTATATTATATGCAGTGTGTATAGGATATAATATTTTACGCGACTGCGTTATATATAGTATATATTATTATTATTATTATAAAAATATTATTATATTATTGTGTTAGGTATTATATATTATGTACGATTTTTTTTTTTATTATTATTATTTTATTCTCTTTCCCCCGATTGTGTCTTTCGCGTGGGAGAAAAATATACATATACATCGAGCACACACGACGTCACCGCGGTGATATATACCTGACTAATATGTGTGCAGTACTATCCGCGCGAAATGTACGTATAAATTACGGACATCGGTGGATCTTTCGGCGAGGTTAAGCACCGTTTATGTATATATATATATATATTATATATATACATAACCCTCCACTGAACTAGAACAGTAATCGACATAAAGTGCGCCATAATCCAATCACGTTTATTGCGTCCGGACGTTAAGGTCGCCGCCGCCACCGCGGCTGTCTGTTTAGACTCTCGAAGGCGACGCTTTTTTTTCCCAAATAATAAGAATCGCGTCCATTTGTCCGAAACCCACTGCTCACCTCTCGTCCGTCTGCGAGAGGACGACCGATATATAAAGCACATACTCACACACGTATAGTTAGCGGATAAGTATTATACCTATCTTACGACCATAATAACGCACTGCCACAGTAAAAGTATATTATTATACTTGTGTGGAATATATATATATATATATAGGTTGGTATACGGACGGCTCGTTCAATGGTCCGTGATGAAACCAGCAGCAGAGGCGGCGGCGGGGATGCTTATAAAATATATTAAATGTTATATATTAACGGAGGAGGATACGAACATTTTTCGTGAACCTCCCCTCGTAGCCTGTATAGGTAGGTAGGTAGGTAGGTAGATACGAGTACGCGTCGCGGATAAGAGTTTTTCCAAATCCAATTTGAATTTTTGATATAAATATATTTTCATTTTTTTTTTTGATTAACGTATGCGTCATTATAATAATATCGTGCATCACGAGTATCATTGCCGTCGTCGTCCGACAAATGACCAAGTGCGAGAACGTGCGCAAGACGTGTGCCTGTGAATAATCGAGTCGTCAAGAGCCGAGTCGTATACATTATATTATATTATTATTATTATTATATGCTAAAAACAATGATATAATGTGTGTACGACATAATATATAATATACGATGAGTTTTGTAGCCTATATACCTACAACAACGTATAATAGTATACCTATACGTCGCATCCGTTTTTTCGTTCGTATAAATTATGTACAGCAATATATCCTACACACGTTTTGTTGTGGAGGACTGACTTCGACTTAGTGAGAGAAAAAAAATTTAATCTTCGGATCGAGTGTAAAGGATATTATTATATTTTTAAATTATTTTAATGTTTGTGTTTTGATATCTTCACTTTTTCGCAACGATTAATCGTTACAGTGCCTATAGTAGGTATACGACTTCTTATAAGATCTATATTAGACTTATTAGACTATATTAAAAATAATAATTATTATTTACCAGCCCAATATTGTGGTCAGCTCAGTCGCTCTGCAGACGATGTCCGAGATAACAATAATATAACACATTTACATTCTTTTGTTTTTAAAAGTAATTTTATTTTTTTTAAGTATTGTAGGAGAATACGCTTATTTCTTTATTTTTATTGATCATTCCATATATATAGGTACTATCATTGATATTTCAGTAAAATTTCAAACCTACAATAAAATAATGATATATCGATTAAAAATAGCAAAATCCCCAAAGACAAAATAATTCAATTCAATATCAACATTATTATACATATATGCACTATACTCTGTAACTAGCAACTATATTACTTAAAAATTAAAATCGATCTGATACGAAGTTCTACGACTTGTCGTCAATCGTGTACAACATATTATTGTATGTGGATAAATATTCTACCTATAAAATGGACTTGAGACTATATATTTTGACACATTTTCAAACTCCAATAAAAGTGATACATCGTGTCATCGACGTGAACTCTATATCGAAGTCAAAGTCGGTATAGTCGATAAGACGAACATGCGATGGTTATTCGTTTGAACGTATAGTCGGTTAATATTTTGTGCTCCGTCTGCAACACAATCATACGGCAGTATTAATAATAGCTATAGAGCCATTCGTGTTTATGTAAAATCTGCGCGTCTCGAAAACGAAAAATAATTACCTACGTTGTTTTTATAATATATTCGTTTTGTTTTGTTTTAATATCTATTCTATTTATAAAGAAACCAATTAAACAGCGCGCTCGATACGTCCAAAGCTATATCCACATCGGTTGTGTCTCCTCGTGCACACGGTATCAAAAACAATATAATTTGAACGAAATTACTTTGTTGGACCATTTATTTCGAATGGAGAGTTATTAAAGCCGTCTGCATCGCGTACAGTGAAAATAGCGCGTTGGCGTTCATTAGCGCCGACTGGCCGGACGGACGGTGGAAAGGAGAATAAACTGAACGGTCGCCAAGCCGATATTATATTGTATTATTATTGTCGCCACTGCCAATAACATCATCATAATACTATATCCGCGAAACGTTAGTATAGCTGCGACTAGTAATGGGCAGAAACGACTATTTGATACTACCGACTATTAGTCGGTTTTCATCACGTACTACCGACTATTATTCGACTAATAATTTGCACGACCAGCTGTATACAAATCATAGAAATTAGTCGAATAATTAGTCGACTACTTTTTTTCAACCAACTAATATGAATAAATGAAATTAGTCGACTAATTATTCGACTACTTTTTACCAACCAACTAATATGAATAAATGAAATTAGTCGACTAATTATTCGATTAAAATAACTGATAAATCGGTAATTCTAAGAAATTTAAATTTTAGTCGTAATTCTATTTAAAACTAGTCAAAACAAAAATACCGATAATGACACGCACGGCGCACGTCGCACACACTACAAAGGTTTACATAGGAGACCATAATATTGTGTTAGCCGCTAGGTTTTTACAAATGGGTAATTCTAAGAAATTGTAAGGTCTATTGTTCTGCATTGATTTTATTTAGATAAATATTTTTAATACCCAAAGTACCTTAGTAGTTAGTTATCATTCGACAGTCATACGCGGTATAGACTATAGAGATAGACTATAGGCTGTAACGTCTTCTCTTCAGCTATTAAGTTTAAACTGTTATACATAAACTCCTATAAAATGTTGAGTAAAAAAAATTCATCAAACGTGTGGTGCTATTTCACTAAAAATATTCAACTTAGCATTGAAGTATTTAGTGATCCCTGCTACCTCAGTACCTTCAGAGAGAATTTTTTCAAAAGCAGGTGAAATCATGTCAGCAAAAAGAAATAGAACACATCCAAAAAATTTAGATATGTTAATATTTTTAAACAAAAATTTAAAACAGTTGTAAATTTGTATTTATTTTTCCTGTAAGGTTTATGTTTTTTGTTATATTATTATTATTTTTGTTATATTGTTGAATTAAAGTAATTCATATTTCATGCTAGTTTGCAATCAGTCCAATAAAAATCAGTTGAATAATAAAAATAAGTCGAATTAAATAATGATAATAAGTTAAATAATAAAAATTAATCAAATAATAATAATTAGTCGAGTAATAAAAATAAGTCGAATAATAATAATTAGTCGAATAATAAAAATAAGTCGAATAATAATAATTAGTCGAATAATAAAAATAAGTCGAATTAAATAATGATAATAAGTTAAATAATAAAAATTAATCAAATAATAATAATTAGTCGAATAATAAAAATAAGTCGAATAATAATAATTAGTCGAATATTAAAAATGTTCGAGTAACTAAATTAGTCATATGGTACTACCGACTAAGTCGGTAGTAATTAGTCACTTTTGCCCATCACTAGCTGCGACACAAGTCCGTTAGTCAGAGATGTGCACCTACGACGTAAAGATGTGGTGATTTTTCTTATTTTGTGTTTCAAATATGAAGAAAATATTCCAACGAATTGTACACTTATTATACCAATGCATATTAACATAATAATTATTATAGTGTATTATGCTGAAACGTCATAATGACAAAGATCAACATGTCTTTTATTTTAAGTTTCCGCGCAATAGTGATAACCAAACTTTGTCAAGTAGTTATGGTGGTGTTATATTTTGGTAATTATCAATGTTTTACTAGAGTTACGTGTATTTCATTATTCGGACACGTATTTTTAAATAAACTTGTCCGTTTCGCTAAATATTAGATTCTCATAACATCATATAGTATACGATTGTCGTTCGACCAACATAATATGATTTTGGTGTTTAATGGAAATGGAAGAAAAACAACAAACCATGTACGAATATTTCAAACGAAATAATTTGCTCGATTCATCCGATCGAGAACATGAAATCGATCAGAATTTTCGGCCCGCATACGTCTAAATACCCCTTTACGTGTTTAAAATACCTTTAACATAATATATTGATACTATTATAGTGGTCCGAGCACCGCTAAGACAGAGCAGTGACTCGCTGGCAAATCGGCTGATGGCATATAACTGTGTGTGTGAAAACGAGGACGGGAAAAAAAAAACTGTACCGATTACGATAACGATTTGTACGTGTCCCCTGGAGCCGATGGATAAATAGCCGGTGGTCTGACCAGGTGAACAGTGCAGTACTTTTAGAGATAAATGGCCCCAAAGCGTATTGTTAGTGTGCGTGCCTTTAAATGCGATTTGTTTTGCTTTCGAGATGTCAACGCGCCCGTTTTCCGACACTGCAGCGTTGTATCGAGAAGAGGAAAAAAAAGATATATGTGTCAGGTACACCGTTGTACTATATATCTATTATGATGATTATAAAGGTGTATTCTGTGCATATTATACGCAATACTATTGTAAAAGCAGAAACCGGTTAAAAAAAATATCGTCTCGAGAAAAGAAGAAGAAACGACACTGCAGCAGTTTGTTTCGCGTGATGATGTTTCCCTAAACACGACGAGGGACCATTCATGAAAACGGCGATTAAAATATTATATCATTATTATTATTATTATTATTATTATTATTATTCGAATCCCGAGCGTTGTACACGAGACGCTTGTTGTGTAGTATTCGTAGTTCTTGTGTTATAGAAACCGCCAAAGTACATAATAACAATATATTATTATGATATATGTATGTATCGCTGCTCTGAGGAGTCTCGGCAGCGCACATTATTTTGGGAAATCGGGTCACGTTTTTGTTGAAAATGTTGAAAACTTATTATTTGCACCGTATTTGTTTGCGTAATATCATGTCGCAAGCATACAATATTGTGTTGTACAAACCACGCGGGATATGTGGAGCAGCATTTGTAATAGAAATTATATAATACATTGTACATTGAATAATGAGCGTATAGGGCACAACTTATACGAACCTACGTAAAATGTGTACTAAAAATGAATAATTTATCGTCTCGCGTTTTTCTGAAACTTTATATAATATTATTAATATAATGTATTATATCTAAACAGATTATTTTACGTTTTTTTCGACATCATTATACCCACGATACGTTTCCCTTGTGCGTATTTTCGTCTGACGAATGGATCTGACCATACTGCAGTCCAGTTATATTTCATTCGTTTTTCTTCATAAATTCTTGTACTATACAATATTATAAAATAACTTTCATTTCTTCTTAAAATTTAATAAATATTCTATAATACTCGTATGTTCTATGTAGGGACTAATATTATGTTTAATTGTAATTTAATATTGCTAGTATTGTACTATTTTTTTTCTATCAATTTGCAAACACTCAGTACTACCTAAACTTAAGCTCAAGTCTTTTAGGTAATTCTCGCCTTTTAAACGAGTTAAATTATTATCTTCTTTTAAAACTGTCAACTATATTACAAGATTGCATCCTATTATAGAAACAGTATTCTACACTTTATTATGACAGACAACGTTGCAATAATTTTAATATTTTGCAATATATACCTATATTTTTTATTTGACTAGAGCTTAGTAGAAATGTGATTAAATAGATATTATAAAAGTATAATAATTCTTATTACGTATGGTCAAAAAAAAATTTTTTTAATAATTCGACGTAGATACAAGTATTACACTATATTTATGATCTTATATAAAGATGGACCTAGCTAGATATTATCTGCATTTTTTTTTTTTTGTACAGAGTGTATCTAGTATAGTTTTAAGAACAAAGAGTGTTTAACTATTGTATCGTATCGATAACATAATATAACAATGCGCAGAACAAAGGTACATATAATAATGTTATATTATTGGACCTATAATAGTCGTGTGGTTCGGTGGTTGGCAGCAGGCACTAACGTGTGCTGTGGTCAAGCATCAGCCGGCGTCGTAGAAACCCAGATGGGTGACCATCCGGGTCTTTGGAACCAACCCTTGCCCGCATTTAAACACGCATCGTACCAACCGTAACTTTCACACAAACCCAAATGGCCCAATGCGGCTGAAGACAGATTGACATCGCCGCGTACTATGTACACAAATACAATAAGCTCATTGCTGAAATTGTTGTTATTAAGACGTTATTTTCGTTGCCGGGATTCGACATTATGTTCAAGTACATATTATTATTGTATATAATATACGCACCATTGAACTATATACACAAGGCATTATCATTTAATACAACGTAAATAGGTACGTGATCATTATTGTCCGCGAACCGAGAAGGACTTCAGCGATTACCGAATGATAATAATTGAAAAACTAAATCGATTAACGTGTACGATAAATAATAATATTATGTAATCCGGTAATCGTATATATACCTACCTATTATGATATTGTCGTTGAACAAACTGTTGTCGTTCGGGTCCACTTGTGCACACAAATACATGTAGGTATATACATGAGTCGATGTTTACTCTTCCACCCGATGCAGCTGTGTCGCCGGCAAAATCTATATGCAACAATTGCACATGTGTGCGAAAAACGGTCTCTCCCTTTTTCGTTGCACATGAAAGAGACCGACGACGCCGCCGCCACGGGTACTTTGCACGACGTCTTCGATATGGCTGTGCTACAGTCTGCGGCTGCATCAGACGAAGATATCGTACGCGTATAATATAATAATTAATATTTTGTGATGGAAACGTAATTATTATGATATTATGATAAAAAAAATCTTCGTAATCTATATAATATAATATAATTACGATTTACAGTATAAGTAACACGTATTATTACATGGATACGAGACAATTGTTTCATCGAAGAACGCATTCAACTATTAAAAAACTATTAAAGTTTTTGTAAACGTTTGTCTTACAGTAATTATTCAACAAAAAAACGTTTTTGAAAAAAATAAATATCTTTAAGTTTTTATATTTTTCTAGGATGGCGTTCGTTTTCGATTTCATGTTTCGAAGCACGATATTACTTGGAGTATTTCTATACATAAAAATCAAGTTTTGAACGTTTAGTTATAACAACTATGACTTACAAGTATATTTTTACTTAAAGTTTAAGCAGCGGGATGGTGGACAGACATAATATCATTATAGAATACATTTTACTACTCATAAAATACTGAAGTTTCATAAAAATAAGTATTCTAAAAATATTTTGCTTTGGAATAAATATTTAAAAAATATAAGTAAATTATTGAAATTAAAAAAAAAGTAAAAACAACTAAAAAAGTATATTTTTCACAAAATATCTAAAATTGAACGATCTGTAGATCGTTTATAATACGGATTACTGTAAAAAAATATATTTTCAAAAACTATCATGTATTAAAATAATGAGTGCAGCTTTTCAGTAAAATAATTATTGGCACATATATTTGTGCAATGTGCAGAATATATTGCAGCAGAATATGCGTTAGTGGCCGTCAAAACAGATGTGGCTAATTTGTACGAACGCGTAATGATGGGACTGTATATGATATAATTATTTTGCGATATTCATTTTTATGTGACGTCGTTATATTGTTTTGTATATACAACGCTACATGGCCTATTATACTGTAGTTTATATTATTAGTCAGACTTGTTAAAAATACGGAGCAAACTGCAAAATCGATTTACACGCGCGTCATATATGTGACTATATAATACAATAATATGCTTACTGTCACAGACAACAAGGCAGAAAAAAAAAAACTGCTTGACCATATTATATAGTCGAAACAGTTGATTCAAATTTTCTACAGACAAGTTGGTTGATTTAAAAGTCATAATAAATTAAGAAGAAAAAAAATTATTTTTACCAAGTAAGGTCAGTGAATATAATATTCATTTTGATATACCTATAATACCTATTATATGTATATTGTGTTATTGATTAGTAAAACCATAGAAAATAATACAAACATTATGTTTGAGGAATTTATATTACATGAATATGATCATACGAGCAAAAAATATTATAGTTGTATGTAATTAGCAATAAATTATTAATGCGTATTATCTTTATTAAGTCTGATCAGGATGATTGAATAATATGATTACACAAATTCAAGTTTAAAAATTTGAACTTGATATATTGGTTTGCCGTTAGTGACAAGCATCACATTTAATATGTGCACTTAACTATAGAAACCATGTAGCTTGTTTTTTACCATTTCGAGTGTCGACGTTTAATTGTTATACTAATATAGTTGTTATTAGTTTATTTTTAGTAAATCATTAACCAGCGGCAAGAGTTTTGCTAGTATATAGCTATTCGAGGTATCCTATACATGATATTAGGTATTTAAGCTAAGTGCAAAAATGTCTAACTGTTTACAATTAAAAATTTTTTCCTTGCATTTCCCCTTT
The DNA here is from genome assembly GCF_037042655.1 of Diuraphis noxia. Classification (NCBI taxonomy): domain Eukaryota; kingdom Metazoa; phylum Arthropoda; class Insecta; order Hemiptera; family Aphididae; genus Diuraphis; species Diuraphis noxia. The sequence goes on from NW_028301713.1 coordinate 11,578,331, forward strand.
TCAAAACAAAAAGCCCTCAACCATTTTGTTATCATTGTACACGCGTGTATTATGCTTATAAGTGGCACAGCAGTGTATTTTATTTCGTGCCTAGTTCTCATATAATTATGTACACACACTTGTATATAATAATAATACTCGTATGTGTGATTTTAAAATTAAAATCAACAAAATAAATAATCATTAAAAAAAAAAAAAAAAAACATAATTATGTAAAAAAATATATCCAAGTCTTCTAAATTGAATACGAATTATAAAAGCGATAGGTATAACGTCTGTAAAATGTATAACTAATATTAAATAATAATATCTATAGAGCATCCTCAACGATAATAATATTAATTAATTCCGACGAACAGTTTAACGTATTATAGTAATAATACGGATGACAAAAACACATCACAATATTATCATTTTTTATGATTACGTAAATACAATGTACAATATTTTATACGACGTTATAATACTACTATGTATATAATATATAATTTTACGATTTATGATTTTAACGCCGTCTCGCCTATACGCGCACACACTCGACAGTCGTTTTTAATGTTCGGACACCGTCGATATTTGCATAGCGTGAATTAAATGCGCATTAAAGGAAATTCCGAGCATAAAAAAAAAAAAAAAAAAAAAAAAATACCGCGATGTAGACGGACGTAATATTATAATATATTATACGTCTTGCGGCAAATCAACGATGGTGATCGAGGTATGCGGACGAACACAATCGATTGAACAATAAATATGCCATTTTTCGTTGATCGTATGTAACGCGCGTGTGCCGACCGAGGAAAAAGAAACAATAAATTAAGTGCGAATAAGGTAAATTAATGTAAAACATCAACTTAAATCCGTTTTCATTAGTTTATAATAATATATCGTTATATGATGATTTTTTTTTTAAACAGTAAACTCACATCTCGAATATGGTGTTTTAGATACCTATATTTGATTGAGACTAATATTTAAAATCGTGAGAAAACTAAATTTTTAAGAGTTTTATTTTTGAAGTGTCTTACATTAGATCAGCAATTATTTAATTAATTAATTGGTAGGTACAATATGAGTGTTTAAAGTTTGGAAGGTAGGAGTGCGGAGATGAGTGGCAAAGGGATTGCTCGCCTTAACCTTCGCCTGAAACTGCAGTTGGTCCGGCACTCTGCTAACGTGACCTTTAATTAATACATTTATTGTGAATATGACTTAATCGTTTGAAATTCGATTTTTTAATTCTCGGTAAAACGTTGTTTATCGATGTATGAAATTAAAAGTATACAGAACAGAAAAACGATTTATAAAAAGGACTCTCCGTGATAATCGAGAAATTAAAAAAAAAGAAAAACCCCCAACCCCAATCACTGTGTACAACGAACATAACATAAATGCACAACAGCTAGTTTGTAATGTGATATACATGTATATATTTATATAGTTGCCGTCTCTGTGTCGGCGGCGTCGGCGGCAAATCGACACGTCAATCACCGCGGGTTCAATCGGATTCCAAAACGCATAACTGCATATTATATAGGTACTCGAGAATGCGGTAAACACAGCATAATAATAATAATAATAATATGACGACACGAAAATATTTCGACGAAACAACCACGCTGCACACTGTATACCATCGTTGTATATATATATATAGGTACGTACACGTACGTATATTATATTGCAGCAGCGCACTATTATATACTGAATAGCAGACAGTGACACGGCGGCGAGCGGAGAAACATTACATTTTTGATATTATTCGGTCTCCGAAAAAAAAAAAAAGGAATGAAAAAAAAATTAATGTTATTGGACATAATAAACGACGTCGATGCTATCCGGGCTATAAAATATTATCAAGTTTTCTTTTCATTTCAAAAAAAAAAAAAAAAATTTTTTTCGTATTTTTATTATTGCCGCCCGCGTTATTATATATACCTTGTTGTGCTCGCGCGCGCGCACACTCGCCGACGAATAAAATAATAATAATAATATTAATCTATAGCGCATATCCCGCCGCCGCAGCAGAAGCAGCAACATCCACGTCAATTGGCTGTCACCCCGACACGGAGTCCCCGGGGCATGTATTTTTTTGTTTTTGTTTTTTTTTTAATTTATCTCCGTGTATATTATTATATTACGACGATCTTATGTGTTTGTAAGGTAACACACACACATATATATATATATATACATATCATCATAATATGATATGCATGTGTAAGTACCTACACATACTCGCGGCATGGGCGTATATGATATTATGTTATATAATAAAGTGATATTATTTATAAGCGACGGCGCGGGGCGAGAGGGTGCAGCCCGATGCGAGAGAATTCCGTACTTATAATAATAACATTATTATTATTATTTTTATTATCATTGGTCGGCAGCGCACAAGGCGGTAAATGACGGTATATGTATTGTACGATGTAATATAAAAATAAAAACAGTCGCGATATTCACGAACGGTCGTCGACGATCGGATTGCCCGTAAATTGCCGTGCCGCGAGAACAAGACGTTGCCGTGAAAACATGTGTCGTCCGAGATCGGTTCGACCGATTGTCGTCGGAGTGCGACCACGAGAGTCTTACACCCGAAAAATTAGGCCCTCTCGCCCATTGTTCGAACGGGCAAACGACACTAACGAATCGCGATAATACCTATATTGTAATATATTATATTATATTATTATAACAGCAGTGTATTATATATTATTAGGTATATCTGTAAAGGTATTTTGTTTTATTTTTTTGTATACGCACATAACGCGCCGCCCGCGGGCCACGAGATCTGCGACGATATAATAATAATAATAATAATATAATCATTCCAAATACGTCGATTGTTTTCGAAAACACGCAGGACGGGTGGAAGACGGCTCCAGCGAGGGGGGTTGAGGTGGCGGTGGTGGTATCCGAACAATAATATAACAATACAAATATAATAATAATAATAATATAATATTGTGATTTGCATTTGCATTTTTTTTTTTTTTTGTCATTTTCACCTATCATGGGGGAAAAGACAGAGAGAAAGAAACACCAAATAAACCGACGGGGGTCGTCGCACAGATATCAAGTCGATACGGCGGCGGAGGCGGCGGTGTGGCGAAGACACGTTTGCCGATCGGCTGTACAATATATTATAAATACCTATAATGTATTGAATTTGTAGACACTATTATTGCACTCTCTCTTCATATAGGTACGTATACGAGTTTTCATTTATTACTTTTTTTTTCACGATTTATGGTTTTCGGGTCTCCGGCGGCGTACCTTAGCGCGTAATACCTATACGCACACATCGTGATTGTATTATATAGGTACATTATATGAATATAGTTAGTTTTTATGCATATATTATAGGCTCCACGACAAAATCAAACTAGCGTGGGTGGACGACGAGCACCCATCATATTATACGCCTAGTCCTTTTGTCGATATTTCACGGGAGATTTCGTACATACAATTGTATACCTATAGGTACTCATAATGCGCAGTGGTCGAAATGGCTCAAGATAAGTGGAGGGATGCCTTACAATTCAGATTTCCTGATATCATCGTAACATTCTTCATACCTTGTATAGTATTTTTTTTTTTATAGTTCACATTTCGTTTATGCATGACATAAACTAAAGTGAGTACTGACACGCATTAACCATAATCATAAAGCTTAAAACCTTATCAAAAGTATACATGTTTAATTGTGGTCATTACACTCATAACCAATATTCTATCCATGGGCTAAATTTAGAAATTGATCGTCTCACGTTCACGCATACACATCTACTTATCAGTTATCATTTTATCAACAAAATATTGTCAGAAATGACGTTTAGATATTTTAGCATACTGCTAGTTGCTACGTCCCTACTTATTATCATCAATATTGTTATTGTTTTGTGATATTAAAATATTATGTTATTAGCTCTAAACACGACTAAGGTATATGGTTATTCTTAATCCGTGGCTCTAAAAACGGGTATAGATAATATGATTGCGAAACGGCCTATACGAAAAATAAAAAGTTTTATAAAAATCATAATAATTATTTCATTTTAAAACACAAGTCTTAGGAGGAATGCTTTATTCTAGACAAAATAAGTAGAAGGATGAAAAATGTAAGTACAAAAAAGTAGAGGGATGCCATCCCTCCGTTCCCCCCCCCCACTTCGACCACTGATAATACGGTATTATAATAGTCGTCACCGATCATCATATTGCAGTGGTCGGGAACTATTGCGGCTCTTTGGATAATTATCAATATATCGATATCCGTAAAATATAAATTATATTACTTATATACTAAATAATATTATATTTGTACAAACAATAATAATAATAATATAAATATAAATAATAATGAATTAATGAAATAAAGTTTTTCTATATTTCCTAAATTTAAGACGTATTATAATGTTTTTATTGCCTACTATAAAAAAAAGGTTGTTCAAACCTGCAGTGCGGCTCCCTGGATATCATATAGTTTTGTATTTTTTTTTTGAAAAAATGGCTGTTTCCTACGAAAAGGTTCACGACCACCTCTGTCATATTGTATCAACGTGTATAGTATTGAATTTTCCTAAACGTATTTTTGTTTTCTATACATATACTGCCAAGTGCTAAGACTGCGGTTTTCCGTTGGTCTCCGGTAAACTGGTTTACACATCAAACGTACATAATATAACATCATAATTACGATTTCAATGTCGCGTTTAAATTATTTTGAACGTGAATCCTTTAGTAATTAAGTCACAAAACGTATACGAGCGCTGACTTAATTTAATCGCTGGAGAATATTATTATAATATGGAAATCGCGGGTTATAGCAGGCATCGTGGAATTGTAGATCTATCGGATTTACAAACATTTTAAAAGCAGTACACTGCAATTATTTCTCCTTACAAATAACACCGTGTGGAACATTTGCAGAGAAAAAACATCGTTTGCTGTTTCCTTAGACAAATATAACAAAATATACTACGCCACCATTGGCGGTGTAATACAATATTACGAAAAATAACATAAAACATTACAATAAGTTTAAATTATGTAACGAGAAAATAACATTGTATACTGACATGCATAAATATAATTGTGCGTTTCAAGTAGAACGACTGATAAAATAAAACAATAATAATGAAAAATAAATAGATATAGCCAAGTGAAATGTGCAGTCAATATACAATATATACAAATCATCTCTCGGATACACTTTCGCAAAAAGTATATCATGCGTATACCTACCAAACGGAAACGGTTTAAACATTTTAACTGTATATGCAATATTCATTGTGTAGTACATCCAAGGCTGGGCGAGTAAACTTATTGTTTTAACTAGTTTATTTGAGTTTATATTGAAAAACGTTAGTGAAGTTCAAAGTTCAAAGTTACTTTTATTTTATTTTGTACAAGTTGAAAGTCGAATGTACAGAAAATTAGCCTAATTTAGGTTAAAAAATCATTTAAATTCTTTATTTTTAAACTGAGTATTCACAACCTATGCCAAACCACATAATAAGAACTCTTGATAAAAGTATATATAGATAGTATACACAAAAACACAAAGATATAAAAAATTAATACATAGGTATAAAAGTAATTGTCAGTAAAGGAGGTCATCCATAAATAGAACCATGCTAAGTGAAGTCACATAAATTATTTAGATTAATATTTTTGGATGGTTCATTTCTGAGAGATCACGTGCCTTTAAACGTCGAACTGAGTTGTCCAGTAACGTTATTGTCGTGAAATTTGAAACTAATATATTTAAACGAGAATGCAATCTTAATAAATTTATAAAAAAAAATAATAAAAGACAATAATGAATTCTTATTTTTGATTTTTTTTTCTATACGAACAAACATTTTTACAAAACAAAATCAATAGGTTTTGGATGAGAAAAAAAAATTTACTCGTTTAGTCAGAAATTACGTTTTATTTAAAGGTGACTTATTTAATTCTTTTCTCGTTAATGTCCAGGTACAACAAAAATATACAGTATGATTTTAAACATTTAATAATATTAAAAATGCATCCTATTTTTTATTTCTAATAAGCACCTATCCACAGTTCATATATTTTCAAAAGAAAATGTTTAAGGGATGTCCTACTTTCGTATGTTGTATGTTGTATAGCTGCCCACTAGAATCTAATCGTAATAGTATTATGAACTACAATATTATAATGCTCATGAAAACTTATAAGTATGACAATAATAATATTATACTGAACCAAATTATTAATATTACTATATTTGATTAGGGTATGAAAATAGTTTGAAAGATCATAGTGTAAATATACATATATATATATGATAAAATATGTACCTATAAGGCTCGCACGAAATAGAAAAAAACATTTTTAAACACTTAAAGCTAATATTTTATTTATTTTCTACATCGAAGTTTAAACATTACTATACCTATTACACGTTAGACACGTGAATTGATATAATGAAAGTTAAGTTTTAAGTTTGATTGAAATTATTTCTTGGTTGTGACGCAACATAATGATATAATATACGATTAAAAGGCCTCAACGACTTAGATTTCAATTGCAATTCAATGAACCCTATAGTAGTCTATATTAAACTATAAAATAATTAAATGTTTTGCAGTAAATTCATAATACTACATTAAGAGGACGTTTCACCCGCATGTGTTGTCTCTGTCTTAAAAGTGTGTAACATTGCAAAAACTGTTTCGCGCGGGAAAGAACCGAGAAAGATACAGTTATAACTAAGAAACGAAATTTTCATCACATAAAAACGAGAATTTTGTCTGTGCAATGTCGTTTTTATTTTTTCGATATCACTTATACGAAAAAAATTCTTATTGTTTTATAATACATTAATTTTGCGTTTTTTAAGCATGAATAACTTTTTTTGTAGTTCTGATATCGAAAAAATAAAAACGATATTGCACAGACAAAATTCTCTTTTTTATGTGGTGAAAATTTTGTTTCTTAGTTATAACTGTATCTTTCTAGGTTCTTTCCCGCGCAAAACAGTTTTTGCAATGTTACGCACTTGTAAGACGGAGACAACACATGCGGGTGAAACGTCCTCTTGACCCAACATTTTTAATATCGCCGTTTTCATTCGCTGGATATATTTGTATTAACTTAAAGATACGACATTTCTATTTAAATAGACGTCGTGGGCTAAAAATTAGTACAATTAAAATACAGCTGCAGACCATTATTAAGATACCTATACGCGCGGCTGTACGTATCTTTTAAAAATCGACGAGGAGTGAGGACTCGTATTCAATTTAAAAATAAAAAATATTGCGATGACTCACTACGATGCTATAATATGGCTTATATTATTATTTAAATCTCTTGGTTGTTTATAGGTGCTAAAATAATAATATTATTATAACTTTGATTACCTAATTAATAATTCATAAAAAATTTAAAATACAATATGCCTTTCAGTAATTTATCATTGTTTGAACACGGGTGTGAATTTTCTTAACAATCGAATCGATTGAAATTTAAAATAAAATACGTACCTAAGACATGAATTAATAAATTATTACTATTTATTTTTATGATGGCTTTTAATGGTAGGTCGTAACATTCGTGTAATTATAACAATATTAAGAAGACACTTTCATTCGTGGTTTCTATTGTTAAAACATTGAAACTGCTGTATAATATGTATATATATATAATAAAATATTATGTGTTCAATGTCCTGCAGCGGACACAATGCGTACGTATATTTATAACAATATAGGCATCATACGATATGTGTTCGATCGTCGCGGCGTACAACAAAAAATAAAAATAAAACTAGTTTTACGGGAAGTATCAAATAATAATAATAATAATATTACTCTATACGCATCACAACATAATGATATGCATTGCTATCAGTCGTAGTGTGTACGCAGAAGATGCGAAATAACTGTGTGTATATTGTATATATGTACTTGAAGGTACATATTATGTCGTTTGAGAACTATTACCTATATGCAATTTAATCTTTTATAGGGTGTAAAAACTGATAAAATATGTAATCGTTAACCGATCATAGTAACGTTAACATATTATATAATAATTGTTCTCAAACTAATAATCAGTAATTTTAATTAAAAAAAAAATCTGTTTGCACATATTATTATAGTGACGCGTATACAATCGGAGAATAATACGAGTAAGGTAATTAATCGACCGGATAACATATTTTAATAGTATCGTATCACAACACGATATCATATACTCGAGACGGTATAACTGTAAACCGCATACGACATTATTATATTACAAAAAAAAAAAACACAAAAAATAAGAACAGAGCACCGGCAGCACAGCACTATAATATGTGTGTCTATATAGTGTCTAAATGTATAATAACATATTGTAAACAATGATGAATTTATATTATTTAATAAAATAATAATAATCGCGTTTATTCGGTGTGTGTGTGTGTGTGTGTGATTGTCTGCAGTGAGTATTGTTTTTATTTTCGAAGCAACCTGCCCACACTCGAAACATACGCATTCGTGCGCTGAAATCCATTCAGAGCAGTGAACGAGTTTTAACGTGATGTGTGCACAAAACACATTAGAATATTACATTTTTTCCACGATAATATTATTATCATGATAATAATATAATATCACGTATTGGTATAATACGATAAATATACGCCAAACTGTATTTTAATGCGACGCGCATAGGTATCTACTGCAGGACTGCGACCGAAAACGATTGTATTGTATTGACGATCGTGATTTTTGCACGCGTAGGACTTTCTCATATTATTATATATATATATATATATATATATAAAAAAATAAACGTAATAATTATGATGCGATACAACAACAACGATTTAATATTATGAGCGACCCAAAGTGTGGGTGAACGCGTATTTCCATATTTTATTCTCCCCGGAATCATTATTATGTACACACACACACACATATCATACAGGTACAATAAGAACCCGTCAAATCGGTTTTTGACGCGACGGGCTTCTTCTTTTATGCTTACGAATTGTTATACACACGATGACGTTTATATCGGACATTTTGAACTTGTACCGATTTAAACGGTCTCGCGTGCAATGATTGCTGTTTAACCGCACGAAAACTTTGTAAAATACCTACCTACGTGAAACTGTATATTGTACCCGACACACTGGACGATTCGTTGAACACTGCTGCAGCTGAATATTGTACATAATATATATTATGCCATCACTTTTTGGGTATGGGGCAATTGGGATTTCGAGCTTTCGTACACGACCTAGGTAATGGTAATACGGTTTGTATTTGCGTTAATTTTTGCAGTCGTATGATATAGGTACCTAGCCACCTAGGTACATAATTTATTTACCACGATTTTCGACTTAATTATTTGATTATAATATATTCCGCATAGTAGGTATGCGTTTTGGAAAAATATCCTATTTATCTAACCAAGATTTGGATACATATTTATATAGGGTTGAATAAAAAAAAAATTGTATTTTGCACAATATTTTTACAATAATATATTATTCTCCGGGATAGGAAATGAAAAATATGGATAGAAAAAAAAAAGAGGAAAAATTCCCATTGCGGTAAACAGGATTCTATCTATTTCTCAAATACTTTAATAATATTGCATATATTATGTTATACATAGTGCCGTTTTTTTCGTCAAAGTATTCAATACATATTGTAATTAAAATTAATAGTGTGAAAATCATATAGTGCCATATTATTATATATATAATGGATCACAATGAATAAAATTACGTTTAGAATTCGTATAATAGACCTATGTATATATTATTTGCGTGTAAATAGTTTTTACTTTTTAGGTCCCTGCAGGTGCGCCCACCATATATATATATATATAGTGAATCGTTATGGCATAGACGCGCTTATATAATATTATAAGACGTGAGATTATATCATTTCATGGATTGTGCTCAAATCATTATAAATCGCAATGATGTATTTCAAATGTATATTAAATAATAATAATCATGTTCAGGTGAATATAATATTTCACTGAGTACCTGCTGATACGTTATGGTAGTTTCGAAAAGTTTCGTATAAATATGCATATGCATAATATACAACGAAAAATGTATTATTGTTATTATTAATAGACTGCACGCACACGAGAACATATTGACGAGAATCCGTAATCGAACCATAACGTCGTCGAGGGGGTTAATATAGCATACAATTAAATTCAGAAAACTTTATTGGCTTTCGTCCACAAAAGTCGTTATTCGGGTCTGTGCAGCACGAATGACAATAATTATTATTAAAATACCAATTTACGATAATAATATCACCGTCGATTCATATAAATACAAGAATGATAATAATTAATGATCGCAAAGAATCTACTAAGATGTTATATATAGGTAGGTACCAACACTATTTCCACGATTTTCAGAACATTTGAAGTTGAGAATGTTGATGTATTTGAACTCAAATTCGGGATAAATAGTATTTGATTATTTATTTTTTTAAACGTGTTTTCCGCGAAAATAATTACTTTAATATTTTTGACGAAAAAATCAATTCGTCTGATGAATTCCGTCCAATATAATTCCGATTACGCATAAAATGTATGGAATTAACTTTTTTGATCAATTAAATTACTGTTGTTAACTCTTTGTCAGTATATCCAATATAGTTATAACATACGGCGTATCGAAGAATTTAATACAATTAATTATCCACGGTGTTTATTTTTCTTACATTTATTAATTTCTGGGTAAGGGTATTATATTATATATTATTATGTCGTTTGTGACTCGATAATTTAAATTTTTAACCATTGAAAATATTAATAAAAAAAATAACATATCATCCGAACAAAGATTTGGTGCAGGCTACACGTGAATACTGTTATGAATGTTATGATAGTTATACGCATATAGTATAATGCCAACTACAGAAAATTATCGTCGACCGCGAGTACATATAATTTTCTTTTAAATAATAGCAATAATAAATTGTATAAATTCAAATAGAAATGATAAATGCGACTTCAGTCTTAAAAACTTTATGTTTTTGTTCGTGTAGGTTTACAGTTATACAATGAAATATAAATTAGGTTTAGAGAAGACATTATCTATAGACCGGAATACACAAAGGAACGACAATTATTTAAATCTCTATATGCGTATGCGTTCAGCTGTTGTGATGTCTTTTTGAAAATCGTCTTTTTTAATTTGTTTTTTGAAAAGTGTTTTAGAGGAGACATTGTTTTACAATACGATTTGTTCCAAAAACAATAACCACGCTTTATATACAATAACACGGTTATTTCTTAAAACGACGTCCGAGTGCTATATATTATTATCTAACATAATATATCGTACACACGCATAATATGACGTATAGCCACTCGTTTCCGAGTAGGCACAGAGTTTTTAATAATAATAATAATAATAATAACTGTTTCAGTAATTGATGCGTATTGAAATTGTATATATTTCGACAGAAACGTGTCGCTCGAAATGCACGTAGGTACACGTATGCATATAAAGGCAGGTAAATCTATGTATATATAAGTGTATAATATGTATCCTTTTTTTATATGGATGTGTACGCCACCATATAATATATCATTATTAAACCATACATGCCTACACACGTTATATTATTATATATTTTGTGGGTAAGCGAGCTCAGTGTGGTATGACTGCAGTATATACCATTATAATGAATGATAATTAATAACAACTAACACACCGAAGTCGCAGTCGTGATGGTGATTTGTTTAATGTAAGACACTCGTTTCCCGTGTCAATTTTTGTCAATTGTTCAACGTGATCCAATTGTTTACGATTTACATAGTAAACAGTGATTTATTTAGGTCGTTATCGGTCTGTATTAACCCCTTTATTTTCATTTTCATATTTCGGAGCAGAACAATGTTCCAAACACGTCGTCAATTTACGAAACAATATATCGAACCAACGTTTTCAGCCCATCGTTTATTTGAACAACAAATTATTATTATTTGTTTTTGTATTTTTTTTTTTTTTAAACTACTAGTATACAATTATGATGTCTTAACACAACAAATTATTATTAGTTCCGGATAAATGCTTTAGAGAGACTTCAAGAATCGTAAAAACCCTCTCAGTTTTTTAGTCGTCTATGAATTTTTAATTCATTACTCTAATATTATACGCAAACAAAATTTCCGACAAGCATTTTCTAGATTTTATGGATATTATAAGAGTGTAGGTTGTCTGCAATTGGGAAAATGTCACGTCTTTCTCCTTCGTGAGGTTCAAACGTTAACGGAAACAATCGCCGTTCACAACGATTCTCGAAAATAAATAATGTCATATTCAAGTCTCCTGCACAAACGCCGTTTTCGATATTTTTAACGCGTTCAAGTCTTCACAGCGGTTGGGATCGAGTTCCAGCCACATCGTGCAGTCGTGCACTACACACATCGTATATAATATAATATTATTATTTTTATTAAAATTATTATTATTATTGTACACACATTTCGATGGTGTGTATTAGAATTTTTGGTCTTCTTTTCCTATAATTTTTTGTTATTTCGTCGTTGCCGTGAAAGTCCCGCGACACCACCATCCGTAATTTTCATGGTATTCCGATATCGCCAGACGAACCCCGTCAAAAACAATCGGGATTTCTCTGCGGGAGACGGCCGCACATTCCGCGGTCATTAGTTTACTTAATTTATAATATACCTCGGTATACCAGCTCTGTCTCTCGAGAGCGCGCGCGCGCGTACGCATATATTATACGTTTTTCGTTTTTTTTTTTTTTTAAATAATTTTTTTTTTATTCGAATCATCATTATCGTAATCGCTATTGCAGTCGTCTACGTTTATATACTATAATAATATATAATATTATATACGGCCCCTGTATAGAATTCGATACGTCGTATAATACATCTCTCATTGTATATAGCTATATACTTGTCTATGCGTCACACGTATGTATATGTATTTTAGGCATTTATATATTATGTTATAGGTAGTACCCGGTGCGCATACACTTTGGGTCGTAAACTTAAAAAAAAACAAACACATCGGGTAGCCCGCGTTATCGTATACCTATTATAACACACACACACACACACACATATACATAAACATTAAACACATAAACATATATATATATATATATATATATTGTTTCACGTATATGCATATATGTGCATTTACGTGTCATTCGGGTTACGGCGTATATTATTATTGTTATTGTCAATGCATGGAGAAATTAATTTCGTAAATTTGTCAGTAATTTATTCGTGAGACACAAGACGTTTACCTACATATATATTTCTTTTGCTTTTGGTGCTCACACATTTTTATGATATAAAAATACCTACACATGTTATAATATGAGTTTACCCGTTCGCCACTGCCGGAGCAAACGTTTATTATAAATATGTGTATAGATTAAAATGTATAATATATTATTATTATGTACCCAAGGTGGTCAGGCGCCATGGATACCTGCATCGACGACAGTGGGCAACGACACTATATATGTATATTATTGTATAATGATGGTCGGATATATTGTAATAGCCATTCAAGTCAAGTGATAGTCATGTACATAAATAATAGTTTAATGCGTTTTCAACTCGAACATCCCAATAGACTTGATATTAATCGATGTTGGCCAACGGTTCTCAACATTTTTAGATCGCAGCACACATACATTTTAGGTGTCATTTACGAACTTCAAAAATATTCACACAACACATTAAGGTAAACTTGTATGTTAAACTATTATAAGTTTCAAAAATAGTAAAACTTATAAAACGTGCTGAGCATTTACCTATAGGTATAATCCAATATGGACCAAAATAGGAAATCAGGTCGACATCTTGGAGCTTATCCAGTTTTAAGATTTTGAAATTGTTCCGTTCGACTAAACATTTTTAGATCTACACTTGTCATAATAGATTCTGTTAACTTCAACATACGCTGTGGCCAGTGGTCACGGTTATTTAATGTGAATTAATTTAATTACCTTCTGAAAGATAAAAATTCTCTATTGCATTATAGCTATCATTATCAAACATAACTATAGCTAAACAAAAAAATAAAATGTATATAAGCTTGGTAAGGCTCTTAAGAATCTAAATTTTATACTAACTATACATTATTTTTTTATAATATGCCCGTTAACTGCGGTCATTTGTAGGGGGGAGGGGGTGGTTGGTTTGGAAAACGTGTTGCATATGTGGCAAGGATTTTTTGCTAAAAATCCAAATGGTCACCCATCCGGGAGCTCGCAATACCAGCTGGTACGTAAACTCAGAGCGTTTCTGCTATTGAGCGTCCTACCTCCCCACACCAAACCACAATTAACGTTTTATTACTAATATTAAAGGAACAATAATATATACATATAATAATAATAATAATAATAGTATATTATGCAAATCAAGAAACATGTACAAATAATGTATCTATAAGATAAAATATAACAATTTGCAACTCTCCTATAAGCCTATAGCTTGTGATGGAGAGTTTTATTTGAATTAAATTATACTGGCAATTTAATACATATCACTAAAATAAATTTACAAAATTACATAATATGTTAATTATTGTAAAATCAACATTTTTTAAATACAATTTCAAATCATTTATATTTTTAAAATTATATAAATTCATTTTAAGTATTCTACATAATCTAATAAATTGTCATTTCAATAGCATTTTTCAAGCCAAACTGTATATGGTATAGAGGTACGTTTAGATTAATATTAGTTTTATAACGATAGTATTATAATAATTATATACCTACTTACATTAATTTTGTATCCTATAAACAATAAAGTGTTTTAACTTCTGTTATGATTTATTCCTCGTAACCCATTCTACTATACAAAGGTACATTTATTATGAATGTAAGTTTTTTTTTTTTGTTCTTTAAATTGTCGATGTATTATCTGCAAGCATAACATTTATTGTTACATATCTATAAAAAGTAAAAAACACTTACAATTAAAATAAAATAATAATGAAAAGTGATTAATAATAAAGATATTATATTGAGTTTATATTATCTTTTCATATACTAAAAAAAAATCTACCATTAATAATATTTTTCTTCTCTTGTTCATTCAATGGATTAAGACTTTGTGCAAGGATTTCAATAAGAATTTATCTTATACGTCTCGTACGATTAACTAACTGCTAAGTAAAGAAAAAAAAAGTTTAAAAAATATAGGTATTTTAACTATGAAATTATATTTGAACTTCTAAGTACTAACCTTACTTAAGTATTTTGCAGTTTAACTTGCACAAAAACTAGTATAGGAATAATGCATGGCAATATAGTTTTTATTTTGATGTGCTCTTTGGAACGACTTAAATCAGTGTCGACGACAATATATTATCTGAAATTAAAAAGACAATTGTTGTCAAACAATTAACATATTATCAACACGTAGATAATTTTAGCAACATAGCGACTTAAAAATATTTATCATTTGTCTTGAGCACTTGATAATATCAATTCAATAATATAATGGACTAAGAAGTATTTATAATTGATGCACTATAGGCAAGCCAACAATGGACAACGATTGTAGAGTGTAACATTTCGTTGCACGAAATTCACTTTAACAACAAATAACCTATTTACCTATATTATAATAAAATTATTGAAAAATCACGATTAAGCTATCGTAAAAGATTAAATAGATTTTAGGTAGGTACGTGCGCCGTTTCTCGAACAACTGACTCGAATGATATAATGATTATTATTATTCGATAATAAAAGTATAATATCTATTACATTACTTTTCTGTATTATTGCAACACCATAAAAGAAGGCGTTCACCTTACTGTCTGTCATTATTTGAGTTGTAATATAAGAACAAACCTACCAAGTGGACACGTATATTGGCATTTCAAAATCGTTGAAATATTTTTTGAATATAAAAGAGAACCCGATAAAATATATCCATGTCCCCACACATGATGATGGCAATATAATATATGTATCGTATAACAATATAAATATTTTGTAGTCTTTGGAATTTGGAATTTCTGCATCCGTGTAAAATATTTAATATACGAAATCGAGAACGTCTGCATTATAATATGCTCTATATGCGAATATCCGATGGTCTTCATTTCCACTCGTCCACAGTCCTATATGGCTATATCAGGTACCTATATAACATATATATATATATATATTATATATATTGTATATTTAACCCACTATACATATTATATTATTGTTATTATTTGATTTCTACTGTACAACATTTGTAGTACTTCTGTCACGTGTTAGCTCACAATAAAATACTAATATTGATATATTAAGTAAACTTTCAATTCAAAATGTTCATATGTATTAACTAATGTGTCCAAATAAAAAAAAGGCGGCTAAGTCGTGGATGTCGCTCTGCTGTATAGTAGGTTAAAAGTGGGTTACTCAAATGGATGCGGAATTAAATTTGAATCCAATGATATTAATATATTATATCATATGGTATACGAAAAACGATTCTGAGCGAAGACGGTTTATCTGTCTAGAATATATTATAGATTATTAAAAATTTTCAAATCTTAGATTTAAAAAGAAAAATTTTTATGAATTTCTAGTTTAAAATAATTTGCGAATTTTCGTGATTTTCCTGATTTTTACACATGTTGTCAAAATTCAAACTTTGAATGCTCGTAAAAAAAAATTGTGCTAATATATTTCTTTTATTTTTCACCTGCTATTGTAAAAATATGTTAGAAGCCTTATATAAAATTTTAAATTCTAAGATATAAAAGGAAAATTTTTATGAATTTCTATCTAAGATAATTTGAACATTGCCGTAATTTTTACGTATTTAGTCAAAATTTGAACTTTAAATGCTTGTAAAAAAAAATTGTGACTATATGTATTTCTTTTATTTTTCATCTGCTATTATAAAAATATCCCTTGTATTAAATTTTCAAATCTTAGATATAAAAGAAAAATTTTTTATGAATTTCTAGCATAAAATAATTTACGAATTTTCGTGATTTTTACATAATATGTTGTCAAAATTTGAACTTTAAATGCTTATAAATAAAAATTGTGACTATGTATTCCTTTTATTTTGCAACTGCTATTGTAAAAATATGTTAGGAGCCTTGTATTAAATTATCAAATCTTAGAATTAAAAAGAAAAACTTTTATAAATTTCTATCTAAGATAATTTTAACATTGCCGTAATTTTTACGTATTTAGTCAAAATTTGAACTTTAAATGCTTAAAAAAAAAATCGTGCCTACGAATTTTTAATATTTTTTAACTGCTATTGTTACAATGTGTTAGAAGCCTTTTATTAAATTTTCAAGCTTTTCTACCGAACAAATACATTTTTATCGATATTTATAGAAAAAAAAACTAAAAAAGTTGAAAAATTAAAATGTCAGTAAACAGCTCAAAACAAATCTAAATATTTTGAAAATTTACACCAAAATAAGGAAATCGCTAAAAGTGAAAATCCAATGTTGTAAAAATTTAAATTTCAAATGCTCATAAAAATTTAATTTGAATATCCGGTGGAATTTTTATTTGTGATAAAGATTGAAAAACTTGTAAGGAATCTTGTATTAAATTTTGAAATCTTAGATTTAAAAAGAAAATTTTTTATGAATTTCTAGCTTAAAATAATTTGTGAATTTTCGTGATTTTTACGTATTTTGTCAAAATTCAAACTTTGAATGCTTATAAAAAAAAATTGTAACCATGAATTTATTTTATTTTTCAACTGCTATTGTAACAATATGTTAAGAGCCTTGTATTAAATTTTCAAGCTTTTCTGCCTAAACAAATACATTTTTATCGATATTAATTTTAAAAAAACTAATAATGATCAAAAATTTCCAATGCCTATGAATAGTTCAACTTAAGTCGAACATTTTTGAAAATTGCATGGTGTCCATAGAATATACTTATATAAACATTCGGTGAAAATTGCATGTATTTATGGTCATTCGTTTTATAGTTACATTAAAAACCAAAATCGATTTAGTCGAAAAATGAGTGTGCGTAAAATTTCCCGTTTTTCCCTTAATTTATAGTTTGTTTTTCTCGATTATTTAGAAAAGTATTAAGAATGTTTTACTTTTGACCCCCCAAAGTACCAACTAGATTCACTTTCTGATCGAACGAGGTACTGAAGTCAAAAATCGAAGCATTTTTACTGCCCCAAAACATAATGACAGACACAAAAAAATAAAAAATAAAAAAATAAAATAAAAACACACATCATGGTAAAATCAATACATTCATCGCTCCGCTCAGAATCTAAAATTAAAACGTATTGATGATTGAATCGTAATGAAATATTCGCAAAAGTTTTTATCGTAAAAAAACATTGTTTTTTTAAATTCCCTTGTACATCTTAGGCGAGGTTAACATTTATAGGAATGCGATATTCGCGAATCTCGTGTACCTTAATCTCAAAACAATATTCGTCATATTTATTATATATATATATATATATATATATATATCAATCCGTATTGTCGTGACGCCGCGACGGCGATTTCAAGACGCTCGAATTGTTTTATATAATAATCGAACGTATAGCCGCCCTTCCTCACGCACACCTCACATCTATTATGATTATTATTATTATTATTTTTGTAATGAAATTACGGTGAAAAACGAGAGAATATTCGTTTAAGGAATAAATAATGTACTACTATAATCAGCCTATTGTTTAAGACTGTCGGCGAGGTACACGGACGGGTAGTGGCGGGGCAGCGAGCAGTGTATAGGCCGTTGGAAATGCCAAAAACCGAGTAATGAGTCTATTGTGTTAAAGGATTGGAAAATTGTTCAGGTGGGAGGCACCGTCGTCGTCGTCGTTTTGTTCACGCAGCAGCAGCAGCAGCCGCCGCCGTCCTTCCCAATTAAATTCCAATTTCGCAACCCTTTCAATACACACGGATACGCGAATGCGCCGAGTGGTGCCCACCCGTATACAAGGGATTCGACGGCGGCAGAGGTGAGAAAAAAAATTATTAGAATAATAATAAAATATACATTTAAAAAAAAAAAAAAATCATAAGACAACCGTTCATTGTGAATGTAAAATCGTGGGCGAATAATACAACAAAAAACGATATTTCATCTATTGTCTGCGAGAAGAAGGGGTGGTTTTCATACCTATATATAATATAAAATAAAAAAATAAAAATAAAAATTGTTCATTGTATAACACGTCGTTACAAGACGTTTCCGGTACGAGTGAATTCGACCAGATACACACACACACACGCGCGCGCGCTCGCGTTCCACGTATTCCTATAATATATATATCGTGGAAATAATATAATAATATTACAATAAAATATTGTACCCAAAAATATATGTATAATAGATGTGTTCGTAATTAGAAATCATTTCCCATTTCAATTTACCAATGTCTGTCCATTTCCTGCACAAATAGTACCACATATATAGGTATACTACCTCTCTATTGCATTATATTGTATAACACTTATATATATATATACTTTATAGTTATACTTGGCGTTTGTAATATCATCCATACATATTATACCTATACATATTTACCGGGGCTGTAGCTCGTGTGTACCTACTCCGACAACCGTTACGGTCGGGCGGACGGACCCCGCGCGCTCGGGTTCTTCTCTGTGACGTTTCGAATCGAACAATGAATAGTAGTGGACTTGTGGCATTTCACATGACGACGATAATGCCTCCGTGTGTATACGATGACGGTGGCGATAATAATAATAATAATGATAATATGAAACGCTATGACAGCGGTGAGAATTTATTGTGTTTTTTAATTCGCGGGTTCTGACGATTGTGACTCGTGACAACAACTGTACACGTCACACATGCACACACACACACACACACGATACGATCGAGAGTGATAGTATCAGTGTTTCTATTATTATTAATATTAGTATGTGCACTGCAGCTTAGCAGCCGATCGTCTTTTCAATGATGATGGGATCACAGCAAAGTCGATTGTTGACGCTCGGTACTGCAGCACCACCAACATCATCAACGAAAATCGAAGACGTTCGAATAATATTAGAAAAATTCAAAATTATTTATGTTCATATCGAAGGACAGTAGATCACCATCATCGCAGTCCGCGATTCGTGTTTACGCCTAACGACCCAGCTAGCGCGGTCATCTATAATATTCTGTTTTTTTATCGAGAATATTTTTTGTCCTTATCGATTTTGAAGTCGCAACAACAGTGAATATTGGCTTTTGTCATTCAAAAGAGACGTATTTACATTGTGGAGGTGATTAATAATATATTATATATTATGTTTCGCGTTATGACGCACAAAGAAAACAAGACAGAGAAAAGTATTATACTAAGAGCTGTATAATGGTATACGTTATGCATAATATACCTACCAACCTACCCACATATTATAGGAGTTTTTTTCCTTTTTTTTTTTTGCCGTTTTAAACGTCTAATACTCCAACAAGCGGATACGATACCAAGCCGTCCCTCGTCGAATCGGCCACCACCGTTACGCCGGTCGGATTGTTTAGTGTTGTACGCTTATTCGCATTTTATATACTACAACTAGACACACAATGAATAAGTAATATTATAATAAAATATTTGAAATTGTGCAATGCTCTGGCGGCGGCGGGGACTCGGCCGCAGTGGTTTACGAGACGTCGTATTCTCTGAATGACATTTGGCATCGAAATGACGGGCGCGTGGTGGTGGGTGGGGGTGGGGGGAGGCGAAGTGAAAAAAGGCTCGTCCGTCGTCCCTTATCGCAGGTCAACAATTTCACCGGCACGCGTTTCCGGAAATTGAAAAGAAATAACGCGCCGGAAGGAATCCAATAACACGCATTCCCCGAGATTTACATATACGTACAATGCGCGCTCGGCCCCTTCCGTCTCCCGGGCTAGATTCGACCGCAAAAGTCATATCGCATTTTATTGGGTCGGATATATATTACCGACGGGTTTATTTTTATTGTGTTCCTTTCTGTGACTTTTTTCATCCCTCCCATCAACCTCCCACCCACATCCATCCACCCTGCCACGGATCCCTGTCATTTGAATACAATCTAAAGGGTCGGTTTTGTCAAACGTCCACTTTGTGTCCGTTCGGGTTAAGGGCGCCGTCCGTCCGAACGGTCACCGCCGACGCCACCGCCGCCGCATTAGGCGGTGTATCTGAACATACGCGTAACACAGACACACATTCACACACCGTCACAACACACCAACATACAAAATTTATATATGAACTTGTGTGTGAGTTTGAGCGCGAGGGTCCTTCCCCGACAACGTTGCATATATATATATATATATATATACATACATATATATGTATGTACACGGTTTTAAAAGACACACATTCGAAACTATGACCCGTAAACACCAACGACGACGAGGAAAGAAAACAATAACGTTTGTCTTCTATATTCGAACCCTTCGAGAAATGTCCCGGAAATCGTATCGGTATAGTACACACACAATAGTTTATACGATAATAGTATCAGTCACAATAAATAGCGAATTGTTCTCGAATGCGTATGAAGTGTCGAAAATAGTTTCATTATTACAAAGACTCGTGGAAACCATAATATGATATTATTATCATCGTATCTCCATATTAATTGATCGGTTTATAGTCACGCGGTTCTCGCGGTGTGAATCGCTTCGAAACGTTCGTCGGATTGTTCATATCTGCTGTCTAAATATGATAATATATGTATAATAATATTGTTCCATAACAAGTTTGACACCCCTACTTACTGTTGTTAAATAATGTCAGTGTTTAATCACAGATAAAATATTTAAGTTGGATCGAAATGTATCGCTCCTATGACGTGCAGTGTATGTTATGCAAAACTGCAATATTCGTGCGAATTCATAAAAGTTTTCTTATTTTCATAGTTTACCAACAATAAAACATTTTAAAGTCAATACAAACATTTCTACTATGTAAGTAAGAAATTATTCGTAGATAATACCATCGCATTCGGTATAGATTGGTATCCTATTTGCTTATTTTTAATTTTTGATTTTAAATTTTGGTTCTATAAAAACTTGACAGCTTTTTTTATTCAAAAATAAAATATTTTCGTTAGGATTCATTCGTATACAATAACGACTCCGATGAACCTATAAAAAAATATAAAAACAAACCTTTTTAAACTATAATATTTTAACATGATACAATAATTATTTTAATTATTAATATTGAAGGATTAAGAACATAATAAATAGTACCTATCATCTTAAGTTCTACCAACATACATTTTTAATTTTATATAATTAATGAAAATTAATTTTGCATACTCGCAGCTTCTTTAGAATAATTTTAAAACTCATATTTAAATTGTTAGTGTGTTACTATTTGGATTGGTATAATTTACTGACTTAAACATTTATTATAATATCGATCCAGTTTTTTTTTTTTTTTTATATATCGTACTGTAGACGGATGATAATGTTTGAAAGAAATTACCACTTTAAACTCAAATTCAAAATAAAAATATTATACATTTATACACTACCACTGTATACGATTCGTCTACTGAGTCTCGAGTTATGTTTATTGATTACATATTAAAATATTTAAATTGTGGGACGCTTTTGATGTATTCTTATGTGTAAAAATTTAAATTATTCATTTTTTTTTTTTTTTTTTTTGGTTAAAAAATGAATAATTATTATTTGTTGCAACTCAAATTTCAAAGTGTATGTGCATTATATCAAAAAAGTTTCATCAATGGCATAACAAAACATTAATTTTTAAAAAGCTAGGTAAAAATCAAGCTTTCAGCTACAATTGACTTGGCATCTATCTTAATATAGTGTTGGTTAAATTTGAAACAAGCTATGGGGAATACGTTGAATTTGTAATGATGTTTAATAATAAAGGATTGTTATAAACATAACACATTGATCATTGATCTCGATATTAGTAAATAAAGCATAATAGTATAAGATCTCTGACAAATTATAATATTCCGTTAAGTATTATGTAACCACGCATTATTATATCACTGCGGTTATAATTTAAATTTAATAATAATTAATTGTACACCATATAAACCGTTGGTTAATATTTTAAAACAAAAACACAATTTTCGTACGAAACTTATCGATTTCTTTTAGGTTATTTCGTGTTGAAACTTCATTATTTTACCGAATGTTGTTGACAATATAATTAACGACCTAAATAAAACGTAAGCCTTTATGTAGACGGCGATGAAAATATCTCTGAAAAAAAAAATGTTCAAGTGAAGTTATAACAATTTCAAACTATATAGACAGTTATACGTTATTGTGATATTGCACCTCTAACGACTATTATCCACTGTAATAGCTTCCTCTTTTAATCCAATTCGTAATCATATGGGCATGAAGTAATAATTTCATACCAATTATTATTTATTATTATACTAAAAATTTGATACGGTCAATCGGAAATGATTTAACGTTCACGTGATTAACGGATGTGCATTGTTATTCGTTATTTAACATGAGCAATGACACAGGAGATTTACGTATTTGTGTGTGGGTATATATACAATAAAAAACAACTACGAATGAAAATTAATTCAAGGCCATATTTGAATGCTATTCGTTCGATTACAAAAATGCTCTTGAGTTTTAACGGGCCCGCATGTGCTCGCGTGGTTAAAGTTTCGAGTCTGAAATAACATAAAACTGTAAGAGAGAACTTTTAAATGCATATACCGTTAATCCGAGTCAATATATATTTTATAATTAATGATCAAGTTGTATTTAGTGTATTTACCTTATAATTACAAAGTAATTTTAGCTTCGTAAAATAAGTTGCTTACATAGTTCTAAAGGTATAAAACGAAATTAAGATGCGACTAATTTAAAAACTTAAGCCAGAGTTGTAATTAATAAAGGCACACCGAAACACATGTTTAGACTGAGTAATCATATTTGTTTACGAGACGTTTCTCGGTGCTCCCGGTGGGGTGCCTTTAATTCCGTCAAAAGGAAATCGTATCGAATTTATTACCATAATCGAATGCAGCAATAGTGCATCGTGTCATAATATAATATATCGTGTATATGTACACGTTTCCCCGGGGTTCGGATTTTTTGAATTCTTCCAGATCAAAATATAATACAAAATAATACATAAAAATCATCGTTATATCTGATCGAATAAATCCCAAAGATTTTGGACAAAACAGTAGGTATTCTGTAGCTCGTGTTTGTCGAAGAAACACGCGATGGCATTCTGGTCACCAAAATGTGTATACTCATATACATATATGTATATATTATTTACGATTGTATACTTGCATTGTGTGTGTGTGTGTGAGTATGAAATTATCGTTGTCTACATCACAATGGGCGCACTGTCATGACCCGCAAGTCGTCGAAGGCCCATTGTCGACGCAATAAATAATATAGGTATAATATAACGAGATAAAATTAATACGATTTTTTATAATAAAAAACAAATTATGAACATAATAAACTATCCATACCTAATGTAAACACGAATAACAATAACAGTTTTTCAAAAACGGGAAAGAGAGTGGCTATAGAACATGGAGATACTGCATGACGTGTCATAGCGTATAATGTGTTATTACTTAATTCAAATAATAATTCATTATAATATAAATACAATATAATATTATAATGAAAAATATAACATTATAATATTATGAATACAGATTTTAATGTCACAATGATAATATGATATTAACCGTGATCAGACCGGGTCCAGTGCATGGTTTCGACCCACCGTTCTTGGTATATAATACATGTTTTGCCGAAAAATTATCAACAATATCAATAATTTAGTATTTTATTAGAATAATTGAAGAAAAAATCGATAACTCGAAGTTTCGTGCCATTCCCTTCTTTTAAGACTGTATATTAATTTGATTTTAGTTTTTGATATTACAAACATTTAAAATAAACTAACCGTAGTAGTTAAACTACGACCACAGTGTCCCTCGTTACAGTATGTATTTTGGGCTCGCACGCGCACACGCACTGCACTGCAAACTCACTTTAGTTATTATACACTTCACATAATAAAGATATTATGATATGTGATGGCTATATACCTATAACACTTTTGTACCGTTCGTTTTCGGAACGCATAATCAAGAAGCCATAATAATATTTTCTATTCTCGAATTTTACAACGCGCTATATGAGGTATTTTATTATGTTCCACATCATGACATTATAACAGTCTCGGGGTCGTTAAACGTCTATACACCAAAGTTTAATCCGAGCTTCTTATATTATAGAGGGTTAAACTTTGGCAATATGCGCACATTTACATAAACCTATACATAATAACGGAATACTGAAGGAAACCATTAAAAAAAAAAAAAAAAAAAAACATTTTAAACTGAATTTGTAATAACACTTACCGTATCAGAAATATGGTTTTTTTTTTTTTTAATATAATATAATAACCTAGCAGAGTGTTGTCTGTGCAGCAAGTGTACAAGACATACATTATAGGAGTTACCGACGAGTTTACAGTGTTTTGGATGAGGTTTTTTTTTGTCCGTAAAACGATTCGGCTATAGAAAACAGACTTTCGCGCCACCGTTTCCCATGTGCTGCATAATAATTAAATTGTTTGCTATAATAATAATTATTACGATTTATTGGTATGAATACGTATGTATATTATTTTCTTTATTTTTTTCCCGTTACATTTTCTGCAGAAGAGCGTTTCAGAAAATAAGATGATATTATATGGTATAAGAATTTAAATTTGATCATTTTTTCTTTGGGTCAATCAAAAAAATAATTTTTTGATCCACTTATTATAAATTACTCATTTATAAAACTTATGCGCTATTCATAATGCAGGTAATATCATATAATAATAATTATAAGTAATAAGTAAAATGTTATGCTGAACAATCATTCAATAAGTGCAAACTCATTTTGACGGAAATAATAAACAATATATGTAACTAGAACAAGTCACTGAAAATTATTAGACAAAAATAAATTATTTGAAATGTTTGAATACAAAATAATAATAAGTTATGAAATATTACTTTAAAAAAAATTAAGTATAATTTTTATATTCAATTATGCTTGTATTGTCTTAGTATATTTTAATATTATACCCCATGATTTTAGTGAAAATTAATCACAAGTATTGTTCACAAAAATATTTATGTAAATAAGTTTAATTTTAATTTTTTATGTAATATAATCGGCCAATCATAAATGTCAACATTTTCCGGAATACTATATTATCATAATATCAAACTTATTATATTTATATAAAAAAAGTAATAATTAAACCGTACCTATACGAGTATCATTATAATTATTATACATAATTATAATGATACAAAAAAAAAAATTAAATTATTAATACAGCGAGTCACTCACAATAACTATTCCATAGTTGGTGATATCAATGCATAAATTATTTTGGTATTTCAAAAAAAATAAAATATTTCACGTTAACTCAACCAAATCATGATTATATAATATTATAAACAGGATATATTTTTTTTTATTGTGAACCAGGCGCGTTCAACATTGGTTTTCTAGTGCCTAAATTTAACGCAGGTACCTATATAATATTATGAAACAACGAGCATTGTGCACGACAATATGATAAAGTGTTTGAGTAAATACCCCGGAAAAATTATTATTTTTTAATACAGTAGACCTATTGCTGCACTCTGCAGCTTAAAACTTATAAACATAATTTGTATTTATAAGTACTCGAGTAAATTATCAATGGCCCGTGGACTTTGTCGACCAAATTTTTCATACGATTTATTGTGTGTTATTCTACGTCATAATAAATAATAATATCGCCAATGTATGCGCACAATATATTTTTATCACTTCGGCGAGCCTGCCGGCGCCAAGTTACGGTTCGCAATTATTGAGCTATTTCGAGAAAAAATCGGTATTCGGACGACTCGTTTTATGTATGTTACTTACTGCAGTATACCATATACACT
Organism: Diuraphis noxia; assembly: GCF_037042655.1. Lineage (NCBI taxonomy): Eukaryota > Metazoa > Arthropoda > Insecta > Hemiptera > Aphididae > Diuraphis > Diuraphis noxia. The sequence goes on from NW_028301713.1 coordinate 11,605,302, forward strand.
ATGCACTGAATTATAGTCTGCCGTTTGCGTGTAGGCATATGCTCACCCACCGCGCCGTTTACATCGTACCTACACACATAATGTTGTATTAATTTAAATACCTAACCTAATCTACCAGATACACCCCTGCGGTACATGATATAACATAAAATAAATGTATGGTATATGTACCATGGTTTTCGTAGGTATTATTGTAAACACGCGTATAATAATATGCTCGGAGACCAATTTTTATTCCTTGTTTTATTTTATCGTCGTGGCGGGTTTTCGCGTGCGATAATTTACACCTCCCCCGCCAGCCGCAAAATGACTTGTTACGGGACACGCGCGCGTTTTTTTTTTCCTTCCCTTTTTTCGACGCTATTTTTATTATTACTATTTATTTTTTATACGGCTTTTATCAAAAACCTTTTAACCATCGATTTCGCCTTTGTCTCGCCGACGCTGGCGATACGGTCGCAACCGTGTGGCGGCGGCGGCGGTCGGGGCGGTAATTGTTTCGTGCGGTGTTCTAATAAAAATTATAAAACTTTTATATACCTGCAGAGGAATTATACACGACAACGACAATATATAAATGAACGGTCGTACATGGATATTATATCTATAACAGACGTAGACGTCTTCATCATCGACGTTTGGTGCCAGCCGTACGGTATCGCTAATGGCCGAATCGGGGGAAAAAAAAAATCACGAGAAAAATTATTATCGCCATACTAAAAAACAATAAACGTACATACAAACCGGTGTTTTACTTATAACTTTGTTATTAACGTTTTAGTTTATTTTTTTATTATTATTATTAATGAGCTGCGTTTTAGGAAAGAAGAAATGCACACAGTTTGTTTCTGCATATATGACACACGCGTGTACACTATATATATACATATTATATACTCTATATATTACCAACATTAAAATAGTCCATTAATCTGCCGTCTTTTTTTTTTATTTTATTGTTCCGGGCACGCGATTGTATTGTATTGTGTAGATATACATATAGGTAATAATATATGAAATACCTAACCCGACGACGACGACAACGGCGGCGACACGAAAAGGTCAATCGTCGTAGTAATGGGAGGCACCACCTACGCGTATTATTATTATATCGGAAAGCGTCGTCCTCATCGACAACCGCAACTCTTTCTCGTAACCGCACCGCTGCATTTGGCTGGTATATGCTTGGATATTTTCAAACGATTATCGTAAACACTTTGTATACGTATATCGACATGCGGTTACCAGCAGTAACCACACAAAATGTACCGCCGGCTGCAAGCTCGACAACAAGGCGATCTTTTGAGCTTTTCAATTCTCAATGCGTAACAATTCACACGTTATAATATTGTTTTCTCGAAAGTATTTAGCATTTCATATAGTTTCTGGATTTTTGCAGGCAGGTCCGTCATGCGTTATTCAAAAAATATACAATAATATGTACGCGATTTTCATCGACACAAAAGGTAATTTGCATTTTAATTGGATCTTATTTAAACGGTTTTAATTTCTACAAGTGTTACTCGTGGACATTATTTCCGCACTGTTACGTGCGCTTTTCATATGAACCGCTTATTTAAACGAAACAAAAAAATAAAAATATTACCTACTTATAATTATAATTAAATTCAGTAGGAATAAAGTGTTGGACTTTTGGAGTGGCGCGGCGTGCGTTAATCGAAATGTTAAAACTACCTGTGTTTCCGTCATGAATAATTTAATGAGAATCACGTGTGATTTTTCCAACAATCGGTACTACAGTGTGTATAACGATATACCTAATGTTATATATTATGGTTTTACATGATTTTACCAGAAAGTTAAAATATTGTTACAATAATGTTTAACATTATATAGTTATGATGACCCTCGAAACTATGACGATGAAAATAGTATTCGTTTTAAGAAATAACTACATCAATTAATTGGAAACCACCTACAGTCCCTTCGTACGAAACACAATAACCCGCATGTACACGAAAAATGAATGGCATGACATATTACAGTATAACGTTTTACAATATTTGACGTAAAATGTAATAACAATTTGACGCACGCCAATACATTATTCCGTATCCGCGATCCGGCTTTGAACATAATAATACAATCATAACAATTAATAACAACAATCACAATAATCGCGTCAGTTGAAAATCTCAGAACCGATAGGTATATTGCGTCGGTAACATGCATGGTATATATTTAGGTAGGTAAGTATATATTATTATACATTTAAACAGCGTATAGCCGCTTTCTTGCATCGCATCACGTCTTCCATCGCACACCGGCGGATGGTGGTTTGCTGACGGGGTGAATATACGCGAAATACCGCCCTCGTGCCCATAAGTCAGGATATCCGAGTTTTATTAATCATCGAACGGCGGCGGCGGCGGCGTTTCGCTCGGCGCGTCATTCTCGGGAAAATAATAAAATAGATGATAAATTATGTCTATTAACGTCGACCAAGAGTGGTGCGGGAGAGAGCGGGGGGAGCGTAAGGGGTGCGCGATGGGGTGGGTATTTTGACGTGACAATGGTTGTCCTCGCCGGCGTGGTTGCGGCGGTGCGCCCCGCGCGGCTGAAGACGTTTTGTCAGCTTGATCGAGCGTGTGCGGTATGAGATTATTATTAATGTCATTAATCAGGTGACACGGCCAATTAATGTTTTAGGTTAGGTTTCTCGTAACGTCATCACAATCTGCAGATGATCTACCCGCCCCCCGCCGCCCGTCGCGACCTCTTCCTCCTTCTACCCCACATCTGCTTAGGCCGTAAGGAAATGAGGGTGGGGGGTGGATTGAAAGGACCGGATATTCGCGGAATACCCTTCACCCGCACCGCCAGTCATCTGCGACTTTAAACTCGTTATCGCGACGATCTATTATGCTCCAACGGAACTCATTAACTCCTCTTCTTCTTCCGGACAAGTTTTCCATAAAGACGCTATAACCAGCCTTAAACCGCGGACTCCACCACCGCCACTTCTGCCGTTACCGATAGTTTGCTCGCGCGTTTAGGTGTGTGTGTGTGTATGTGTATGTGTCTATGCGTGTGTGTAGGGTGTGAGGATGATGTACAACGTGTACGTGTGCGTGAGTGTCAGTGTGAATAAAAGAGGACGGGTAATAGCCAACAAGTTTCTGATAATTTCTGCGAGCAGGGTAACAATGGAGAACTATATAATATACGCCCCAGACAAGGGTTATAAGGTTTATATATTATATTATGGGTGTGTGTGTGTCTAAAATAATCGACTGTGATTTTAGATACGTAATAGTACCTACTAAGTGGTCGAGATGAAACAGAGTTGACCAGCGACAAACGACAAATTTGAAAATTCATAACCCGTGAGTTTAGTACTTACGACTAATGCTACCGAGTCATTAATCGTCGGACAAATATAGATTCCATCACGCAGGGGCGGATCTGAAGCTTAGTTAAAGAGGGGGGGGGGCGAATTCCGAATAGGAATATCCATGAGTAATATACAAGTACAATGAGCAAGGTCAAACTTGGTGGGTGTAGGGGGTCACCACCCTCGGAAATCCGTATATCGAATTCGGATCAAATTGTTATAATCCGTATACTATAAAATGATCACAGTATACATTTTTCAACCTCCCCCCCCCCGCCAAAAAAAAAAAACATTTTTTGCACCTGCAAAACTGAAGACTTGATGTAGTTTAAGTAATTTATGGAAAAAGAAGTACAACACTTAAAATAATTGATTGTAGGTTCTTTTATTTGTGTAAACATAGGTAGGTATAATTATAATAATAATTTAATGTTTCTTTTTTTTTCATTTGCAAACTTATTTATTACTTCTTCTATGTTTACAATAATGTCTTTATGTGTGTGCAATAAAGCCAAGCCAGTCAGTCTATGATCACCCATTCGTGAGAAACCATGTTTTTACAATCTTTACTAATCTTTACAATTTACTAATCTACAAATTAAAAACAATAAGAAATAAGCAAACATGCAAAGCATTATGTAATTTAGATGCAGATATTTTCATCTTAAATTAAAAAGCAAAATTTTTATTTTTATTATTAAGATTTAAATATATTAATTATTACCTAATTAATTTATGATAAATATAAGACAATAAATAATTCAATTATACAACACAGTGTGTAATTAACAGGGCATCAGGGCTGTACATTTATAATACAAAAAAACTGATGAACATGCTTTAAAAATTGAACAAAAATGATCTAGATTCAGTGCACGAGTAGGAAAAAAATAGTAAGGGGATGCCATTAAATAAAAAATACAAATTTAATTGATACTATGTGAAAATAATCACTAATTCGTTTCATACTGATCGATGAATTTATCAGATTAACAAATTAAAATAAAACAGAAATATTCATAAAAATCACCAAACAGTAATTACTAATTACATAAGTTATTAACTAATAACTTAAAAGTGAGAAAAATAATCACAGTATCACAGATAATTTCAACAGAATAATTAATATTCTGTGATATGTAATTGTGCGATGATCTTTTGATTACATATATTTTATTTATGTATGATTCCACGGTCTTAGAAGATATTATTATGTTATATCTTTTCTATTGGCGGGCTATTCGATGTTTACCGAATCCTTAACTTCCTAACCTCAAAATACGTCTAACCGGCAGCGCTTTTACGGCTACACGGGAAACGTTTTTGCCTGATTAATAGGAAATATTGTAGTTGGCTAGTCGGCAAGCGGGTGGGAAGTAAAGTTGTCCGACCTTATCTTCTAAGACCGTGTTTGATTCTGTGATTATTGATATTATTATTATTACAGCTATTCTTCATTATCAATTATCATGAAACATGCTACTTAGACAAAGATAATAATAATTAATAAATATTAATTTTTAAAAATGTATTGTGTAAATGGTAGATCTATATATCAAATATATATATATATATATATAAAAAGGCCCGAGGGGCCAAGGGGGGGGGGCGATCGCCACGTCCCTCCCCCCATAGATCCGCCACTGCCATCACGGTTGATGTTGTATATGTAATTGGTATTCAAAAATTGAATTATATAAGAACTGACATTTTTAAGTATGTTATACGTCTTACTGTTCCTAACCGCGGCTAATTTTGATTTTTATTAGTCGATAATATATATATATAAAATATTTCCCTATAATTTTAGGGGTTAAAATATTAAAAGCTCACATGATTTCAATTTAATTTTGAAAAAAATTTAATTAGATTATTTGATTTAAAGACTTTTTACTCGTGAATATCTGATGGGAAAACTGGAACTTTCGATATATGCCCACCATGTAACACATAAATCTCGTTAAACACCATACCTATCCATCCACTGTCCAATACTCGCTGCAGAGTCAAATAATTCCAGATAATCAATTTGAAACGAAAATAATAAGAATCACTTTCGTGAAAAATTTAAATTTACAAAATTAAATCTTAACATGCTGTAAGTCCAAAGTAAATATCACTTCATGTATCCAAGTCTTAGCTGTTATTATAAGTTAATAACATCGAAGCTGACACTTAAACAATAAACCATATATAGAACACTACTCGATATTATTTCCCTACATGCTACAAGGAAAATCTACGAGTTATAAAGATGTTTTTGTTGATACGTAACCATAATGCATTACAATAAAACATTTACCTAAAAATCGGTCAGAAACAAAAAACCCACTCAAAAACTTATTTATACAATAAATAAATAAAATTATTTTCATACGATCAAAATATATGTAAGATTGCATATTTTCAAAGTTTATAAAATATTAAGTCGTACACAGAAATCGTTTAGCTTTTAAGTTGTATAATAATATATTAGAAGCAGACCGATTTTTTCCAAAGCGGTCGTGCATAAAAAATTTATAAAAATTAATCAACAAAATAAATGTGTAGGTATATTATAATATACTTATATTTGTACAGCAATTTCTTCATTTATAACAAAAGCAAAAACGTTTATTTTCAGTACAACGTTTTATTTTCAATTTTTCGACAACAATTATTTTATTTTATTAGTTTCGGTTTTTTCGTACCTTCTTTAACCCTTCACGGTGCCAAATGACATAATAATATCAGCTGTGATTATTATCTTCGAAATCGTTAAAATATGTGTTCTACAGTAAATAATGATCATTGCCGGCGTTTAAATAATGATCATCGCCATTCGCCGCATTGTTCGTTACCTAATCTAAACAACTTTTGCAAAGTACCGTTAAAATATGCCAGTTCGCATAATTATCATTATTATTTATTGCGAACAAAAACGTTCGATTGGTGGTTTTCGCAGGGGACAGCGTGATTATATCGAATGGGTGCCGAATGCAAACAACATGCACCACGAAAACATTGTTTTAAACTACCTGCTGTAGTCGTAGTGAGCGTAACTAGGACTATAGGAGAACCAAACACATTATAACATTACACATAGTAGGAACGTAAAAACAAACGATTAGATGACTAATAATCGAGTCGGTGTTTATAATAATAATAATTATTATTTAATTCAACGTGCGAGTGAAAACGATTCGAACGGTAACCCCCCCCCCCCCCCCCAAACGCGTTTGATTATTAAAATGTACAAATAATGACATTTAGTCGTTATTCAAATGAATCGGTCTCTATTATACGGGAGATAGTCGTCATTGTGTGACGCCTATACAAAGTAATAATAATAATAAGTCTCATTGAAAAACAAAATTACGCGCACGTCACTTAATTCCGTAAGAACGCCCGACGACGACTGCTGCAGCACAATACGAGTAAATTATCTTGTCAATCGGAGGCAGTTAAATCGTATTGTGTTCGGAAAACCGCCGTATATAGTTATTACGTGTACAGGTATTGTATGCAGATAAGACGGTTATGGTTTATTGTAGTTTTTGTTTATGCTTTAAGCGTGTTTCGTCGTCTAAAAACCTAAACCGAATTACACACATATTATATTATATTGTTATTTTATATATTATTGCGGTGCAATCAACGATGTTACCCGGAAATCGACGATTGTTTGACACGATAAAAGCTATAAGCCATAGATATTAAATACCAATATCGCACCACATCGTATCGGTCGGTCTACGAATTGTCATGATTCTGTTTAGTAATGTGATAAACGAACTGTATTATTAACGATTTTATTATACTTTAGCGGGCCGTGGGCATAGAATTAAGATCGTCAGTGGGTCAAATTCTCCTCGGTGGAAAATAATTGACGTCGGCATGTCGGATACGGAAGGGTGAAGGAAGGGTAATGATTCGACCAGACGACGCGCGACGGTAGAATAGGTATATAATATTATTGTTATAACATGTAGATTGTGGAGGGTCGTGCCGAGTGGTACATGGACGGACAGTGGCGAGAGCATAAAAAAGTTTACACTTCCGCGATTCTCTCGTTTCAAACGTATTCAATATTATGAGTATATATTTACGACATTTTAACGTATATACAATATATTATATTATACATTAAAATTTATATTTTGTACAATATATTATATTGTGTAAAAGAGCGGTTATAAGGGTGGCGGCACTAGGATATAATAATATGTTCGGTAAAAAGCGCTTTGTCTTTCGATTACATGCGATTCGTTTGGGAGGCGCACACACACACACACACACACACATACACACACGCACGCACGCACGCACACAATAAGCACACTGTAAACGCTAAAACACAGTCTCCGCACGGTGTCGGCGCAGCAGTTGTTGCCGTGGCTACAAATTACACGCCGCCGAGTCTTTTGGCATAATTATGCTCGGCCGAACTCTCACTCTTCGCGTTTTCCTCAGCCCCTCGCCACATCATCCACCACCCGCCACCTACGCCACCGCCCTACCAGACATCCGCGTGAGACCTCCGTCTCTCGCGCGCGCACATCGTCGCTGCAGTGTATATGCCGCGACGGGCGCTAGCAAATCCCGAAAGCAAATTGGAATTGTTTTCTGATTAAATATTTAATTAAATCATTCTCGCCCGCACCGCGTGCAGCTCGAGACTCTTCCTCGGCACTGTGGCATACACCTATATATATCTTATACTGCAGTATGGCTTCGGTAATCGTTAACCTTTGAACGGGAACGTATACATAATATATATGTACTATGCACATCCGTGTTCACTTCCGTCGTGGACATACGCACGAATTCCCGTCGTCGCAAATTTTTTCGTTCTCGACCACACAGCGCGTGTCCTCCCTTAATATAGGTACCTAGGACAAAACACACATGTGCATAACATACTTCGTAATTAGACGGGCTCGTATAATTATGTTTATACCGACCCTGTGATATCGATAAGACGAAAAGACGCGGGAAACGAGACACGTACAGTCGCGGTAAAAATACTACCTATATGATGACGTATAATGCACATTATACGATGATATGACTGCGTTTAATAATATTATTGTATTGTCACTATTAATTTAATACCGTAATGACACGAAAATAATGATACGAGACACTGCTGAAGAGCCGTATTGAAAAGCGACGCCCGGCGGCTGCCGACGCTGATTTCGGAGAAATAAGTGAGATTTTTCCTGCTCAGCAGCGCTCTTCCGACCTCCGACCCGCGACAACTATATACACGATATACATATAAATAATACACACTTATATATAATATTATAGAACAGTAGTCCCTTTTTGTTTTCCCGCTCCCCCTCGCAGTATCGTTGGTTCGCTGACGTTTACATGACACCCTCTCGGCACACTCGACGAAGAGACGGTGACACGTCGACGCGCTGGCAAACTTTATACATGTACTATTATTATTATAGTATATACTTACTCGCACTCCCATCGAGATCCGCTCATTAGTTAATCCACGCGGACGGCGTGCGTATACACGAGCCACACAAAAACACACACACACACACGCATACTGGCTGCAGCAGTCAAAAATGAACATATTATGTGTGTGTGTGTGTGTGTGCTCGCGCGACTTAAACGGGTTGTCGAAATTAATTATCAACAAACGCTGTACACTATATATACGTATATTATGTAATAATAATATTATATACGATGTTATATATTATGTGCTATAAGTGCGCGCAGATCATGTGTCGTACAAAACTCTGCTGCGGCGCCTTATAACGATACAGCATCGTCATCATCACGAGTATATAGCAGCGCTAGCTCGGCTAGACTATGATATAATAATATGACGACGCATATTGTGTAAATTATTATTCCGTGCTTACTTATATTACAATAATATTATAATACGGTATTTAGCGAACAGATTCCGTTAGACGACGGTTGTTTCGTTTTTAATATTGTGTTTCTATTATTAAATGGTTTCCGGTTTAGCTTGCAAATGTCGAGGACCCGCGCGTCTCTAACTATTGTCTATTGTCACCGAAGTTCTCGGTATTTTTATGTGATATTATAGATAGGCACTTATAATACGCGTTATATGCAAATACGGGTTATACAATAATATTGGCCTCTGTTAGATTTCGACGCGCCAAATTCGTTATCACATAATGACGTGATGACATAATAGGAGATTTTTTTCTCAAACATTTTATAAGGTTATTCAACGATATGTACATCAAGTAGACGTGATAGAAAGAACCAGGGACTCCACAAGTGGGAGGGAGGTCAGAAGTGGTAGTACCCCATGGCACAAAAATATTATATGGTAGGGGGACTGGAAGGGATCATCCAGCGACGGCACTTCAACTGCAGTGGGATTATTAGTTCTTAATTGTATTTGTATATAGATGCGTGTACTTTACGTATTATGCTTAGCCTAAAAAGTCCAGAGGCCATTGGCGTTGAGTATCCTCTTAAAGGATTTCCTGGGAATGTGGTTGAGGAAACAGAGATTTTAATCAACGAAAATTCGTATGTGGTACCTACATTTAAATTACATTCCAGGTCGATTATTATCGCTGGCTGACAATATTATGTTAACAATCTCCAGTAGACAGGCTGATGCACACTGCCTATACGTCCCGTAGACACGTATTACAAACGCATCCGAAGAAAAATAGACGTGTTCGGCCGAGGTAGTTGCATAAGACATAAAAATTATTTAAATGAACTACGTCTGAAATGTTGGCACAACCCCTTCGCGTAACGGTACGCACAAAAATCGCGATCGAGGGTCGTTCTACGAGTGCAAAGCACGAGACTGCACGCAGTTAATCGGTTAAACGCGGTTGGCGACATATACAAAAAGTTCTCACGGTTAGGTTAGGTTAGGCGAAGAAAGCACGAAAACCTATAGATAAAATCCGATTTCGCAAAACTGACGACGCGGCGGCGCGATAAAAACACTATAGGTACGCCTAAACATAAAACAATGACGCACATCGATGGAAAATTATTGCGATATCGTGACGGCCCTATATATATATATTATTTGCGTGCAGTGCCGCTCGTTTTTGGCAAACCATTTCGCGAGCGCACCCCGAAAATAAAAAAATAAAACGAAAACGCCGAAGGGGTTGTACCCGGTGACGGTGTTTCAGGGTGGTGGGGTCTCGCGAGCGGGAATTTCCGGAAATCAAACATCTGGCGGCATTTTAATTCGGTTCGCACGACCGTTCGGCCGTGTCGACGACGACGCCGCCGCTGCCGCTGCTGCTCCTGCGACGGAGGCGGTGGCGTCAAACCGTCTGCGCCGCGCGCGATACGTGTAATTATTATTTTCATTATTAAAAATAATAGTAATAATAACAATAAAATACAGAGTCCGCGAACCGGATTTCCCGGGGAACCGTTGTCGTGCGGTGAGTGCACTGCAGGTCTTTTTAATTACAAGTTGCAACCTCGGTGAATGTACCTATTGCCTGCCGTGGTCCCGCAAAAGAACGAGACACACCGGCAGACGTGGTTTATATTAAAAAAAAAATATGCATATATACTTTAAAAAAAAAACAGTTCGTTTGAAAATCCTGCTGAATATACGACGACGAAGAGGTGGAAGCGTCTGTCGGAATTCATTAGACAAACCGAAACGACGAAGAGGAATAAGATGACGCAATTGAAACCGAAACGACGAAGAGGAATAAGATGACGCAATAATTGAAACCGAAACGACGAAGAGGAATAAGATGACGCAATTGAAACCGAAACGTCTGCAGTGGATGAAAGGGTTAGGGACGGAAGGGTTGTAAAGATGTCCGGAGCGAGGATTTAGGGTACCAGAAGAGTGGAGGTGTCGTAAAAAGGTTAAACAACGGTCTAGCCTCTAGCAGGAGAGTTTTTGATGGAAAACTGCACAAATCATTAATCGCCATACCGCACCAGTTTCGCGTGAACGCCGTCAACGTCGTCGTGTATACAGTTATACATTTTATTATTATAAGGTATATGCTGTCACGGAATTAACGTATTCTCCGAAAATGAAGGTCGAACAAAAGAAGAGATTTTTAATCTTCAGTCAACTAAGTAGGTACGTACACAAGAAAGTAAAAAACACAAACATTATATTATATTAAAAAGGAGTCACCCAAATAGTAATGTAGTGTAGTACCTACCTAACCGAATTTAAATCTGTGCTGTAGACCACCACGTGGCTACGATATAAATAGATTCGGAATGGTACTAGACAAGTGAGTGTATTTTTCACCTATTACTCGCGAAGACGACGACGAACGATAATGATGACATCTATCCTAGTCTCGGATGAAGAGGGGGGGGCTATGTTTCGTCGTCATCGAACATTAGGTACATATGGGTACACTGTACTATTTATTATGTTTAAGTACTGCATGTCTCCACGTCGATTAAAAAGACACTGGTGTCGTGATCTCCTAAATCCCGACCTGCACTAATTGAAAAAAAAAAAATAAATAAATAAAAAAAATAAAAATAAAAAAATAAAACTCTCTCCCCCAAGTTAGAGGGTATCCACACTGGTGGACCTCCCTCCTCACGCCATTCATGTATACCTACCTTTTCTTTGTTATCATATTTACTTATTGTATGTATAAATTACAGATTGTAAATATTCTATTTTATCTAATAAAAAAAAAAAAAAAAAAAAAAAAAAGTACTGCATGTAAGTCAGAATAATATGATAAAAGGCCTGATGTGACACGGTGGTTGTATTCAGTAACGAAACGTGTTCTGTTTGCAAGCATCGGCCGGTATCACTAGTTCCCGGATGGGTGACCACCTGGGTTTTTATAGTGACAAATCCTAAAACCATCCACACTTTCCCACACAGTAATAATAAACATACTAAAAACCCACAAAGTGCTAATAGCCATAGTTGTAGGGCTTATTATGATCAATAAAAAATAAAATAATAATATCATGTAGGTATAAGTATTATATACGTTTTTCGTTTTAGTCCGCAAGTGAATTTTTGGCATCATATGAAGCGTATTATATCGAATAATTATAAATATATATGTGTGTGTACGTAGCGTATTCGTACATATTATGTAAAATGTCAATAACTATAAATCTCTGTTTTCAAAGGAGCTGAACAAATATTAATAAGTATACACTATCGCAAAGCAAACATCGTGTTCGACCGGCGAGTCGAGAAACAGGGATAAGTTCGGCCGGCGATGCAGCGTGTTTTCGACAAATGTGAATTAATTTCGAGGGGGGAAAAGTCATTACGAATTTATATTTTTATTCGACAAACTGATTAAAGGAAAAAACAACAGTGGAGCATGTCAATTGCACGGAAGTCGCCGCCTCACGCGCGCATTCAACTGCGGAACGTTGTTGCGTTGTGGTTTAAGTCGCGGTGGAGACTCCATATTATTATATTATACTACGACGACGACTGCATTGGACCGTGAAAAGAAAGTTATGGGCGGCGGTGGTTTAAAAATGAATCAAAAGTGAATTTTTCAATAACGCCGTAGCCTAATTAGAGGGGGAATTGAACGTCGAAAAATAAAATAAATAATAATAAAAAATAAATAAATAAATAATAATAATGATAAAAAAAAAAAAACCGAAGAAAAGTTTGTTCGAACTTAATGGCACGTTAACGACAAAACATTCGTCGAGTTGCGTTCGCTTAGTCGAACACAATACGGAGCTATTCAATTATGTTTCAATTTCCCCGAGCGTTCTGTGTTCGGAATATTGTAAATAACTTTTACTTTCCCGCACCCGTCGCGATAAGAGCAACGGTAGTGGGGTGTGAGGTGTGGAGGGAGGACGTCGCGAAATGAGCATCGAACTGTGGTAGTATACATGCAAAATACGCGGATAATATAATATAATATCATGTTGTCCCGTCTTTTATACTCGTCTGTCGGGTGTACGTACTTAAATATAATATAATATACACACATTATACATTTTAAATATATATATGTATATATTATATACTTATACTGCCATAGTGTATATATATATATATAGACAGGTATACACATGAAATCATTGCTCGCTGCAGACGTAGGGGAAGTCTGCAGAGCGGACGGCGGACACTTTTTTTTTTATTTATTTTTACTTTACCTCTGCAGTGCGCTTGTATAATATTATGTCGAACGTGCACACAAAACATCGTTCCACGTCAATAACTCCTTCGGCCCCCTTCGGGAGAAAAATAAAATATCTTCATTATATCGTTATAGATTTTTGAACTCATCCAATTGAAAAAAAAAAAAAGATAGAGAATGAATTGGACGTCACTCGTCGTTCGTTCGGGAGGTTTTCGTATTTTAATTTAATTTTTTTTTTTTTTTTAATTCAAAAACTGTAGAAACCCAGACGTAAACCCGAGGTGAAGTCTAAAGGGATCGTATACAATGTACGGGCGTACACATTATATTGTATAGGCATGTGATGTGTATAACTGGTACGTCGGAGTTGTATATTAATTTAAAAATATTTATTACTGCATGAATAAGGTATTATACTTACACTCTACGTGACTGCAGCAGTGTTATGGAGTGATCGCCAAGGGTTGTTCGACGGTGCGTAATGATGTGAAACGCGCTGGGAACGACTGCACCACGCGATAATTTTAATATTATTATGGTCGTTGTGTTGTAAGTCGATTGATACGTATCTATGATGGAAAAAAAATAATATTTAGGTGAGCGGAACGATTCAAATATATGACATGGTGATGATAATCGATTTGATCCGTAGTTATCGGATCACGTATACGCCTATTTATTAGCTACAGTCGTCTTGTCGTTTAACATTTTTTACTACACATATAATATACCTGCTTATATAATATCTACGTATTGTAATAAATTATATATTTACCGGAAGCAATATAATATGACTATATAAGCCACTAAACAATTCGATTATACAAAACGCCATGCAGCTATAGTGCATTTTCGTCGTTGCATCCACGCGCACGTGCTTAAAAACATATAGTTACCTTCAACCTGTTCAAATCTCTCGACGCTTACAGATCCGAGAAGTAATTTCAGAGCAAAAATGGAACAAAACTCGATGTAAAATCGAACTCATTTATGATTTTAAAACACACCAACGGTATAATATTATTATTATTGTCTTGTACACTCGTATACAATCGGAACGTATGCACATCGGCTGTGTGCGAAACAATGATTAGGAAAAGATATTATTTATAGTACCCTCTAGATTGTTTTGATGAAAATTTTCGTAAAACTCTGTCGAGTACTTGGCGAGTTTATGAAGTACAAACAAGAGGACATTAAATTTTATTGTACGTCTCAATAACAAAAATTAAATAATTAAATATTATTTTATTTTATTTATCTATATAGCAATTTTTGTTTTCTATATATTTTTGTGTCTTACCAGTTATTGTAACCCTATATTATAATATAATATAAATAAAAAAAATATTTAATTTTATTGAGACACCCCTCAATCCTTTACAAACCTATATAGGGGTTAAAGAATAAGCTTAATATACCACCATCGACATCTCAAGGATTTAAAAAATGTTCATTGAAATCGATCTTTGTCGGTGTCCTGAGATCAGCGCGTTCAAACTAACAAACTCTTTATATTTATTTTATATTTATACCTACATCAAATTATGAGACTTGTGGCGTGGAAAATAAAACAGTTGTCGCCATCGCCGTCTCGTCGTACGCATATAAGTACTACTCACAGCAATATCATAACTGAAATCGTATCGTAAATAATTAAGTCTCCGTGTCGACGGGTTCGGGTTGTACCTACAATCGAGAGAACGCCGTGTAGACGTCAGGCGACTGTATGTTGGTATAATAATGATAATAGCACAGAGAGTCAAAGGTCTCTGTCGAGAGGGAAAATGACGTCGGACTGCAGCAGGTGCGGCGTGTCTATATACACTTGCGACGGCATCACATAACGTAATAATAATAATAATAACATTCACCAAGTATAATATACAACTCGCGGAGGCTATGGGTAATGTGTTCCAAGTCGGATCTGTAGTTGACGTGTGTCCTTATTTCTTGCTGCGGACCGTCGTCGTCGCGTATACCTATTATTATGACGTACGAGAAAACGAAGAAGACGACAACAGTAATATTATTATATTAATCGATTTTCGCATCTTCAACTAGAGAGTGACGTGCACAGTACCTAGCTATGCAATATTATAATATACCGCAGACGTTATAAGCAATACATTATTATGCGCTCGCTATTAATTTCGATTCCGACAGTGCGTACAGCACTATTATTATATTATTATTGTGTACGTTTATATCATCGTGCGTGCAGTATAAACGACAAATGGGTGACATGTATGCTCACGCTGACACGCAAACATCATATTATTATTATTATTATACATACATATGTATATATATATATATATTATGTATACAGCGACTCTTGCGTATCCATTGTCCGAACGCCCAGACGAATATTATTGCACTGCCGCCGTCAAATTATTACACCGAAATTTCATCGTTTTCGAATTATTCGGGCTGATGATGATAATAATAATAATTGTCACCGCGACGTATTCGCACATTTCGGTGTTTTCTTTGACAACGACCGAAGAGAACATCCTCAGCTCTACACCATCCCTTGTCTCCCCGCGATACCGCTTAGTTATTGTAATTATTATGACAACACGACATCGTGACGTATATACTATTATCATAATTATTTCCGGAAACGCGACTCATTAGTTAGCGTTTGCTGTATCGGGTACCAAAGATTTTTAATTTACGGTTTTATTTCGGTTTTTTTAGACGTCACTTCCAAGTTTCAATCTTCATTTTGAAAAAAAAATCTAAGCAATAGACAAAGTGTTTGTTATGGAGAGATAAAGCCGATCGAAAGACAACGCATTCTATCGAAACAAAACTAAATGCTATAACTGCTGCGAGTCAAAACATTAAAACGCCATGCTAAAATCGAAATAATCAGTATCTATTTCGTGGCCGTTTCAAAAATCTTGGAAACCGAAAAATACCAACTGACTATACACGTGGCGCCATGGAGTTACGACGATGGTATAACATTTGTTTCGATGATATTATAAGACTTACGATGAGTATATCGAATACATATACATGGAAGACTTAGGGTGGAGGTTGCAGCAATGGTAGATTTCATGATCTTAAATTAATGGGCAATGGCGTGGTGATCGTACGGTCCATCATCGACAAAACGGCGTTTGTGCAGTTCGGATGTTTAATTAATTCGACGGGTCCGATCGCGGCGCCGTCTCCGAGACAAAGTTTTACCGGTTGACGGCAAAACGATAGTAATTTGCGGTCGAGGAAATTGATTAATGCGCGGTTGTGTGATGTATACGCCGAAGTCACTATATTTACTTGTCGCGTGTCGACAAGGGCTACTGCACAAATATATATATATACGTACATAATTAATCTCGTATATATATAGTTCGACAAATCGATTTTGAATTTCCTAGGGTAGTTTGGAAATAATAATTTCGTCCGGAATGATTAATTCGTAATAAATATATATATATAAATATATAATGTGTATATAACGTGTATGATATACGGTTCGGTTTGGGTCCGGTAAAAACCAAGAGGGCAAACACAGCGCTGAACGATATATGCCTATTATTCCGTGTGGCCGCACAAAGTGGACGACTGTCGTCATCTCTCTCCCTCTCTTTTTAACTTTATCTTTCTCGCACTCAATCGTCATCGTATCCGTACTCGGTATATGTATATATATATACATACTTTCGAACACACACACACACACACACGCTGTGCCGGCGAAGGGGTTGACGGTGGCGACCGGAGGGCATTTAATATCGCCAGGGTTGAGAATTACGATCCACCGGCGTTCACATTAGTTTTTGAGGTTAGGTCCCTCGTCTTCCGTTTGATTTATCGCCGCCGGTGGTCAACGGTACACGATTTTACGAAAGGGCTCTCCGACACTACTGCTGCAGTGGTACACAGCTACGACTACCACATACCATATACCGACGAGTTTATATATATATACACTGGAACGTTTCCTTATTAATTCGTAATTGATCCCGGTCCGGTAATTAAGCGCACCTGGGGGACCTGGCGGCGGCCCATCGCCGGATTAACGCGTGCGAGTTCGCCGGACCTTAAGCGCGAAACCATTCACACCCTTTCACCTCCACCGCCTCCGCCTCCGCCGGCTCCTATGGCGAGCGCCCGACCCGATGCGTATATTAAAGACTCGTTTATTTTGATCAACACTATATTAATTTCGTCGTCGCTTTTCCACAGGTATAATATAATATACCGACGGCCACCGGAGGACGACGGCAACCCTCGACGCGGTGTGGAGGGAGGTGGTGGCGGTTGAGACCAAATTGCAAAGTCTTGTTAACGGCACCGCCGTGGAGCCCCGATATTGGAAACCGTTACTTCTGCAGCTGTACTCCGGAACGCAGCGGCGGCGGCGGCGGTCTCCTGGGGCTTAATCTGGCAATAAAACAGACTAATCAACCGGCGCACATCGTCGGAGCCGGAGAAAATGGATTTAAATTTTTAACTATACCCGTAAAATTGATCTACGACTATAGCGACCAATTTACTCGACAACTCGTATATTACATTGTGTATTATCATCATATTCTTTATATAAATCTATATTTATGTTGTACATTATTTATAAGTGCGATGGCATCATGAGGGGGTTGTGCGCGGATATTATAGTTGTAAACTTTATTTTGCAAAAAATATTTTACAGACCATTTCCTTATTGGATAGAAAAATTAAATATAGTTACAAAAATACATACTATGTTAAATTTTGTAACGACACAAATCTTTAGACAAATTTCAGTTTCTAGCGATATATGCATAATATGATCACACGGTTTTTTAATAAAAAAAAACCTAGAAGATTTCTCGAAATGAAAATATTTAAAAATTCGTATGATATATCAAAAAACAAAAACAAAAAAAAAACCAATTACCATGATACGAGCCCGCTAATATCTCTTAATATAACGGTTCAACCCCTTCTAATGACGGGTAGTTTTGAATTCCTCAGAGTTGAGTAATATGGGTTTATATGAGACCAAAACCTCCCATTAGTGGACATTTATAACAGGCACAATTATATTATATATTTTATAATTATATACATACATATATATTATATTAGGGTGCGGTGTCTTATATTTAACGGACCATTCCCCTAACCTATAATTTTCAACTTTCCCGGAATGTCTGCGCATATTTTTACACGCAATTAAAACGATGAGATATATACGCGTATTATACATAATAGAGGTTTTACATTTAAGTCGTACACGCGTCGTATTGCACATAACGTGGTGACACAATAGGAATTGAGAATACACAATGCTCGACGTGCATCGTGGCAGCAGGTCGCAATGTCATAACTAGGGATGAGAACATATAGGAGTTAAAATAGACAAAATATGCAATGAAAAATTATGATATATGCATCAAAATTTGAAAATATACAAAAAATATATTATAATATGCAATGTTTTCTATAAATAAAAAAACATGTTTTCAATAAATTAATATAAATAATATTTCGTTAAATTTGATTCTATAAAAATATAAATAATTTTTAACTGTGTGATAAAAAATTAATACTAGGTATATAAATATGAGATACTAAATGATTAGTAGGTGTATTGATTATATATTGATAGTCAGATGATTTAATCCTTAAATAACCTGTAAATTTGTTGCATTGAACCACCAAAGTTTTTTTTAATATTTTCGACATCCAATCTCCGTCCTCCGACGATTATCCGAAAGAATATTTTTAAATCGCGAAAAACTTATTTTCACATCAACTGAAGTTATGGGGGCATACTTGAAGTAAATAAGGTCATTTCCAGTTAAGTCTTCTGGCAATTCGTCCATAGATGCGATTTATCCAATAAATGATACTAATCCTAAATTTACTTTTATATACTATTAAAATGTTATTGGTTATTGACTACAAACTTATAAAATTCAATTAAATAATAAATAATTTTACTAAATATGCGTTTTTATTCACAAAAAATCATGAACATGCAACTTTTAAAAAAACTACCAATATATGCAAAATTTAAATATCAAATTTAAATTCATTAGGTTATAGAACAGATTTTTAGCTCACCTAGCTATAAATAGGAGATATAAAAAAAAATATGCAAATCCTATAACTTCTCATCCCTAGTCATAACCAATATTATATGTATTCGTAAAAAGTGTTGTCCGTTGATTTTCGTGATTGAAAATTTGGCGAAATCGTGTGCACATGAAGACGTTTGTATATACGATGGTAATATTATGCACAGCGTTAGTATTTCATAATTCGGCCGCAATAGAAAATAATTATCATGTCATTATTATATCCAATGATACTTATCACGATATATGAGTAGAATATATTATGAGAAAAAAACGATAGTTTCAAACACGCAATTTTAACTTGTATCAAAATTCATTATTGAAATAATTCCGCGTGGTACTCCGAGGAGCTACGTATGTTATATAATCTTGGGAAATGTCTCTCTCTCTCTTCATCTCTGCTGTTTTGTGTATAATTGCCCGAAGTGTTTGTTATAACTTATTTCCATACACACACACTCGCACAGGTATATATAATATTATACCTGCAGCTCACTATATTTGTGTACACACTGAACGTATATATATATTATAAACTTGTATAAACGTTTTGGTCGTCGTAGATGCGCTGTCGGTGGCCGCACAAACAGGGAATCCTTTTAATTTGCGCGTTTTTCTCGTTTTCCGGTTCGTTAAAATCGACATGCTCGTGTGGCGCGAGAAAATATAATTACCGCGCACGTACCCGCCGCGAGATCGAGTGGCGTCTTCGAGTATAGTAGCGGTGCAAAAAAAAAAAAGCACAATATATAATCGACTTTCCGACTTTCCGATTTTTTTTCTCCCGTTCGTATTGTATATTTTTATTATTAATATATTTCTGCAGCCTGCTCATTTTTGTGCCCATCACACCGTGATGAACGTTGCTAACACCGTCGTCGAACTTCTCCTATATACAACTGCAGCGCATATATATATATATATATATATACTATACATACAGCTGGCAGTCGATGAAATGCGTTCTCGTAACGTTTATGTATATTGCGTAATGTTATTA
This sequence comes from Diuraphis noxia, assembly GCF_037042655.1. Lineage (NCBI taxonomy): Eukaryota > Metazoa > Arthropoda > Insecta > Hemiptera > Aphididae > Diuraphis > Diuraphis noxia. Next base: position 11,625,834 of record NW_028301713.1, read on the forward strand.
TTGTATACATATTATTATCTTGTCGGCGCGGCCGGAAAAGTCTAAAGATTAAAAACGCTCTCTCCGCGCGTCGGTCCCCAGGGTCCTCGTCGTGGGGCCGCGGATATCGTGAATATATATACACATTTATACATATAATAAATATATATTATTAATATTGTGCGGGGAACGACGGGCGCGAATCGACGAATGTTTAATGACGATATTCGGATATACACCGTGCAGGAGAGGACAAGTCAGCAGAGAATCGATGTCGACAGTCGTTCGTTATATATATATACGCGTAGTTAGGGATATTATATATTATTATTCGTTCGCATGCGTCCCCGAGTTATATATTATATATATGCTTTTTTTCATTTTATGCAAACGTCAAAGGTGAACGACAGGCACGGAAAGACAGACAGACAGACAGGCAGACTAAAGCAGAGAGACGACTATGGCGGACTGCAGACGGACCGGCAGTAATCTCGGCTCCGGGCCAGATTAGTATTAATAATGTACGACAAGGTTTTCAATATAAGCCGTCACCGCTCGCCGCCGCATCCATCCCGATTTTCCCCGCGACTCGCAGGACGTCGAAATTGGCAGTGCACGTATATATGTATACCTATATATATATAACATAAAGGTATATACTGTATATATATTTATATAATATACGGCGGACGACCGTCGAAATTGCGTGTATACACTTATATATATATATACAACTCCGCATGAGTATATACACCGCCGAAGTTTACACCAGCAGATGCATTAAAATATCGAACCGGGTTCATAAATAAATAACGAGAAAAAAATTAATGAAACCATTCGACGTTTATATACTTGCGTCAATATAATCTTCCAACTCGCGCATTGGCGTCGATCGACCAGAAATTACGACGATAATAATAATAAGGGATGAGAGTCCGCGTTGACTATAATAGCGACGTACATATACCTATAATGATTTTTACATTACATGTATAATAATATTGTGTAGGTGACTTGCTGTGAGCGCGACGTATGCGAGTAATAATAAGTATATTATAAATCATCGAACCGTATAGTGTTGACTTTAAGGAGTTATCATAAAAAATAAATGGAAATGAAAAATATTTTTAGAAATGCATCAAATATAAGTATCAGGAAACAAAATCCGGAGTAGACGGTTGATCATCGAAATTACGTACAACTGTAGATGGAGAGATATTTGTAATGTGTGGTGACTCCTAACCCTAGTGACCTAGTCAAGTACATTTGGAGTGGTGCAATGAGAAAACTCAATAGCATGTCAATATACTAGTCCACTTGTACAAGTTAATTGCACTCTTTGTTATTTAATATTATTTAAGTCTAAATGTACTATGTATATTATTATGAAAGCAGCGCCTCGGCATTAATATATATAAAACTGACTTGTGCAACATACTTTCTGTTGAATTCTATCTTTTAAATATTCACCAAAAAGATTATATAAATTCATACTAATCAATACATTTTAAATAAAACACCCATTAAGATATATAATATAATTGATTATTCGCAATAAAACTAGTAAAACTAAGATATTTTTTTTTTACATTCTTTTTTAAAAGATTGACATACATTCAGTCAAAATATATATTTAAAAAGGTAAAATCTTTAAAACTGTTATCTTACCATATCATTATATTATTATGCTACGCCATTACTTTCGACAGATGCAAACAAGAAATTTCAATCTAATTACTAAACTTGTGGACTATAATGATTGTAGATCTGAGCATTGAAAAAACATATGCATCATCGAACCTTATAATTTAGGTGGAAACATTGATAAATTTTCATAAAATTGAGTAAAGATTTATCAATTTATTGATGTGTTATTTATAACGAGTAAAAACAAACACGAAAGAGAAAACATAGATACCACCCCTTGATTCGCTAACTTCAATATAGAAAAATATATTAAACATATGTATTCGAATCACAATTAAATAACATAATAAAACATTGATAATATATACTTTAAGACGTAGGTATTTATGATATATTGTTGTTATATAATTTATTATTATTATTATTCAGTTCAAAATATAATACCTAGTTAGATAATGCATACATTTTCATAAAACCATTTTATTATTGGTTAGCATATATTATAGTTAATAGCTTATACATTAAAATTGTATTATAACTTTACTATAAAAACTAAAAAAAATGCTAAGTACCCTTACTGTATATCCTTTTGTTACTCTTCTGGTTTAAATTTGCATGTTATGCACAATGTGCATTGCTCTTCATAATATATTCCTAGTAATAATTTCCTCTTATTTTTACTGAATCGCATTTAACATTGCACTTTTACATATTTCCTTTATTTTTAACAAGTCATACATAACACCATACCATTAGTACCAATTGAAAATCAATAATCAAATAGAACAGTACTGAAACTATTAATATTGTATCTACAACCGTAGGCTAATGACCTAACTGTTGAAGCCTTATTCTCAATAAAAAAATTTAAAAAAAACTGAAAATAAACAGTGGTGTCGTTTTTACATTATTAAATATAATTGTGTTATGACTATAATGAGATACCTAAAAATTGACTTAATCGTGGTATCAGCAAATTAGAAAATAGCTAAAAAGTAAAAATAACGTCAAATCTTGTAAATTGAAGTTCGTATTGTTGTGTAATAAACTAGTATAGGTTTAATATATTTAATAACTATTTAGTTAAATTATGCGAGAAAATATAGATTAAATAATCCAAATATAAAAATATTAGAATTACACAAGAATAAGAACGCTAAAAGTTGGCGAGAAATTTTTTTGAGTAAGACTAACCATTGATTTTTATTTTTTACATCTTTCCGGAATATTTTTTTATGTTATAAAATTCATAAACACAGTTATAACTTAAGAACAAAAATATTTAAAAATAAAATAATATTATTGAAATTTAGCGGTAGTCACTCACTCCTAGTTATTATTTATTACCATCATCTATTCGTCAATAATATCTCAAGCAGATATTTATCAAACATTTTGATCAAACATGTCTGATTGTCTATTTTAAAATTAGTACATTTTGATTTACTTACTAACTATCCATCGTAGCCCCAAATTATTTCAGAATTAAGTTTTAGCTTAATAATACTGTTTTCATGTTGCAAATTATATTATTATACTGCGACAAACTTTTTAAATTAAATCGTATGACATAAAAACCCATTATTTATATAATATTGAACGAATTCATAATAATAATATATTATCAATAACTATGTAATATTGTTCAAAATTTCAGATTCAGATATTATAACTCTTTTCGCTCTAAGAAAATAATATAATAGGTACCATAGTATTATGAAGAATAATTCAGGCAAATACAAATCCTAAAGAGATATTTTTGGATTGAGCTTTGAAACCGTGTTTTCCAAGACTAAAAACAATTATGTATCTTACGTAAATATTAATATTAAACAGTTTAGAACCATGCGCGACACAATTAATCGATGTTTCCACGCTTGATATACGATAGTTTTCATTATTATTTTTTTGAACCATCTCACTAAATTAATAGATTATATTGTACAATAACAGTATTATAATTAAGGTTAACGTATTACGTGATGTCTATTATAAATCAAGATTCACAAATATTATTCGAAAATATATTAATTACCCCTCTAGCATACAGTATATTAATAGAACAATGTTTAAGTATAAATTTTTATTAAATGTATTTTATTATTGAATATAAACTTTTGGAATTCCAAATAATTCTGGGAAAGGTAATATGCCGGTCATTTAAAAAAATTCACGAGTAAGTCATGTTATGAGGATTACGGTTCAATTATCGATTTTAGGACTATGAATTGAATATTGCGCTATAAAATTCTTAATAAATTCACTATAAACCCCGAAAATGAACTAAAAGAAACCTTTAAAAATACATTTACAAAAAAACCATTTATAAATATCAAATAGATGATAATTTAGATATAATTCATAAATTATACTTAAGAAGTTTTAACTGATGGAAATCATTAAATACAACAGAAAAAACTTTTATAGAAGAAGAAAAAAATTGACGTAAAAGCTATGCTTTACAATAATTATTTTCCCTGAGAACTATCATAGCCTTGATAATTTTTTTCCCCGTTTCACCTATATACGACATTATCAGGCGCGGACAGGTAAAAAAAGAGGCACAGTATGCTATACTTAATTTAAAGGGCAAGCATAACAAAATTGTATGATATTAGATCTGTTATTAATACATCAGATCAAAGTTTATATGAAATATAATATTTTAGGACAAGTGATACTGTAGCGTCCCAGCAGACAATTCGTGCCTGGGTATGATATAAGAGAACAAATATACGTACCGAATGCGGTGAGACGGTCTCGAGACGATGATAATAATTCAAGACACTCGCGTGTATTTTAGCGAACTTTGGTTGCGCTTTGTAAATTAGTTTTTCCGTGCCGCCATATACATACGTGTATTATGTGTATTGTGTATATATATACATATACGAAACGAGTGTTAATCGATGTGTCGCGCACTAATCCCATTAAACGCGTTTATACTTGTCGCTTCCAGTTCTGTCCGAAACGTTTAGACAAAGCGTCGCGCGCCCACCCGAACCGATCGAAACTGGATATAGTGTGTGTGTGTGTGTGTGAGTTTGTGGAAGGGGATTTTGATTTGATTTTCTCTTTTTGCAATTAGCCGACAACCCCTCGATGGCGACGTCAATCTCCCGCATTCCTTTTCGATTCATAACGACAAGTGAACGAGGAAACCTTCAAACGCGACTATACTCCTCCATACACTATTCATTAGAGTTCCTCCTGCTGTCGCGCAGCCTTAGAAAATGTTTAATCTTAACGATATCTCGTCGCGCGTCGTGTACACGCGATTCGGATTTTACAGAAATTACGGACGTTTTCGTCTCATCCATCGATACCCGTAAATATATATATATATATAAAGGTATATGCATAAATTATATTATGGAGGTACACAACTATACTTATATACGATAATAATATATTATGATATGGAATTCGGAACGAGGGGATAGAATGTCGTATTGAAATTGGATTACGTTTTTCAAAAATGCTCTGTTGCAGTATGCAGAGTTATTACATCGAAACACTCTTGTCCTTTGCCTGTTACGTTCTAGACAAATAACTGTCATCAGTTAATTCCTACTATAAACAGCGCAAGCATAAAACGGACCGCTTGCTTTGATGAATAAGTTTTTTTTAATCTTTACGAAATTCGTTCAAAAAATAACAATTCACTTTGTCTGTAATTAACCTAACTTAATGCATTAAAAAAAACCGAGGACGTAACCCCTTCACTACCGGTGTGGTTCACTGTTTCGAGTAGGTTAGAGCAGCGGTATTATAGTAATTATACATTTTTAAGCGACGTTATATTGCAAACGAAAAACGATTCGGAGAGGAGATTACGCGAAACATAAACGATGATTAACGCACTTAATATACTGTACATAACTCCGAATTTTAAAAGAAAATGTTGTGTTGCCTGATGTGTTACAATGGCTCTATCGTCTAATCATTTTTTATTTGGTGATTCTTGATATTGCATGTTTTTAGTTAGAAATAAGCCTAGGGTGACCAACATGAATATGTCCACCAACCACATGCATAAATACATAAAATGTTTATAAATAAATTTTATAATTTTCGTAATGTTATCGTATTTTATCGTTTATAAGTAAATATTGGTTTTTTTTTTAATAAGACGAGAGTCGCAAGTATATACTCATAACTAAATTTACGTTTCGAGCTATACATTTATCCTTTATAATTTTATATTATATATTATATTGTTATCGTATAAGAATTGTACATATTATTATATATTTCATCGCATCAATTACGCAGCACATAACTTCTATACTCTTCATCGTCAAATGCACGTTATGAGTTTACAATAACGCATACAATTTGTGGTTTACCAACATTAAAAGAATTTCGCGACCACCTTTTACAGTAGGTAGTTTGGAAAATACCTTTCTATCATGTAAGATAGGAACTACGTAAAAAGTAAATGTCGCCATGTATTTCTGATCTCTCACCGTTTTGACGTTGAACGCGATATACATATATATATGTATATACCTTGACGCACGCGCGTGTATATGTGCATACGGAATAAGAATATTATGTACATAATATGTACTATATACGATATACCTACAGACGATTGCGCATAAGTATCATCGTGTATATGACGTATATCAGTGGAAACACACGTCAAGTCAAGTCTGCGAGCGTTAATATCAACTTTTCGGAATCTTTTGTCGCGATGCGTGAGACGGAGTGGCACACGTGACCCGGAGAATTTTTCCGGAAAACTTTGCGTTCGCGACTTGAACGCCAAAGTGTAATATATGTATATACATTCGAACGTGCGCTCGGCGGAAGTGTCGTCGTCGAAAAGAGCGAACTCGATTTATTATTATTCGAGCGCCATCGGCGTATGTACATTATATACGATATTTAATATTGTATCATGTATTATGTTCGTTACAATAGGACGTACACGCGCACACACACACACAAATATATTAAAATTAAATACTCGGTCGCGGCGGGGCTGTTGCAGGACGATTCGGGTGAATGTTATTATTATTTCCAGAGTCGCCGAGGGTTCGATCAGATTTCGCCAAAAGTTTTGATTGTTTCCAAAATGTCATAAAAGACGACGCGCGTGATGTATACCATATATATATATATATATAACACGATATTGTATATAAGTAAGTTTCGCGCAACATTTCGAATGTTATTACACGCCGTTGTTTTCGCGACTGCTGCAGTTGTATACAATAATATTATATTATTATTATTATTATATTGTGTATATAATACAGGCGGCCGCGGCACTTCAAAAACGTCTCTATTATTTTTCGAAACCATCATCATCGGAGTTTTCCGCTTAAATCCATTCGCCGAAATTCGGTAAAGCACTATTGCGTACTATCGTCGCTGTTGTATAACATGTATATAATCTATCGACGTCCTGCACGGTTTAATAATGTCAAAATGTCCATTGTTCGGCGTCCAAAAGTCTCTGCTCACCTGCTCACCGATGAGACGTCGAGCACGAATAAAATATAAATATGTTACATAAAATCAAACACGTTGGGAGTCGGGTTTGGTTAGGTTACGCGGTGTTTGTGCATACGCATGAAAGACGAGCTGTCCGAACCTTACTAAAATGTCAAAAAACAAAAACAGTTATTTTTTATTTTAATACGTTTAAACTATTATAATGATACGGGCTATTATATATTTATATATTGATACATAATTGTCAGTTTTACAAACCTGCTATATTTGCGGTCTCAAGATGTATAGATCTATTATAAATAACCAATTATCCCCTTTGGATGATATAGGTAATAGCCACACAATTGAAGCTACAGCTAGTGTATATTTTAAAAATGTTTGTCTAAAATACATCAATAAGCATTGCAGTTTTCTTATTTTATGGTAAAAAAAAACAGTTCATCAATATACCTATACAGATATGTAAATGTTATGCTTATTTTAAGAGGATCATCTTGTTTTGTCGGAGAACGAAAAAAAGTGATTAGGACGTAACCAATGTAGGCTAATGTAGTTAATAGTTAATCTAGGTCATTACACCGGACACCAATAATACTGGGAAACAATATTCGTCCGAAAACTGCAGAGTACTCTTTTTCGAAACATATGTCTTATAGTTTAGATTGCCGGAAATAAAACCTTGCCGATCAAAGGACCGTTCAGAGCTCTGGCACCGCGTCTTTTATCCGAAACGGCTCGGGATATCCGCGGGAAATAGATTAGAGAAAAAGAAATTAAAAACGGAACCGTCGTAAAACCGCGGTACATCTCATCCTCCGGTTCGGAACCTATAAAAGCTTAAATGTGCGCGGACTTAACTCCTATCGCTGTCCGATAGACGCGTAATATATATATCGCGTCCGGGGGACCGATACGCACGGACGGCATCAGCCCGGTGGGGGACTGAAGTTGTTTTTGCCCGATCGTTTGAGTTGAAATTACGACGGACGCGCGCAGGTAGCTAATATCATGGGCGGCGGCCGTGTGTATAATATGTATATACACACCCTGTGAAACAATATAATATATCCCCGTTCGGGGGTGGTAACCGCACCCCCTACCGCCACCGGTCGTATCGGGTCATCGGCGGCGGCGGAGACTTTGTCTGTGTATAATGCGTAGATGTGTGTGTGTGCGCAGCAGAGGATTGACCCTACTTTGCGGTGGCAACGGTTCGATGTAATTGGCTCGTGTTAAGGGTTGCTTTACGACTTAACCCTTATGCCGACGGCCCGCGCGGTGATCCTTTTTTCTTCTATATACTTTCATTTGCTCTCTCCTCGCTGCAGCATCGGACGCGCGCATATATCGCTGTCGGACTTTTCCGTCGTTCTTCGGCCGAGCGCGTGCGGTCATCGACGGCGCGAACGACGCTCTTCACCGCACTCCACCCCGTCCGGTGCTACCGGAAATAGGCTACACACACACACACGCAAACAATGGTCGCGGAGACCCTTTTATTGCTCGACATTAGATCGGCCGCCGCGGTGTGTATATCGTTAAAAACGACAACATTGATTGCACACCGAAGCCGAGAGACGCGCCGGGCCGAAAGAAAACGCACACAGGCCGAGCGCAATAAAAACGGTTGACCGAACACGTATAACAGTCGCAACTATAATACACTACTACCTACACATACGCAGTATCTATATACATACGAACACACATAAAGTACAACGACTAGCGGTGCTCTTTACAATTTGTATGTTTATATGTATAAGGTAGGTGCGTGTATATTATGCCGCCATTGCGGACGGACAGGCGAAATTTAAAGGATCACTTACTGCAACGCACACCGAGGTGGCTGTGATCGGAAGTTGGGCGAGCCAAAGTCATCCGCTTGTAGTGCAACGACAAAAAAGTTTCATCTCGCCGTATAGACTCTGCTGTGTAGTGTTTTTCGGTGAAAATATTATCATCATAAGCAATATGCGTAATATTATATCAGTAGGTAGTAACAGTTTTTTTCTTGGTATAGGTACTGCAGTTTTTACCGATCTGAAAATTATGCACAATATTATCGATATTATTCAGAAACGTGCACGGTACACGCGATAACAATTATCATCATTGTGATAAATAGCAAAGTGCAAACGCGTTTTGAAATAAATAAAAATAAAAAAACAATACAGCACCAACAGTTTATTAATTATATTCGCATACGCAAATAATGCTGAACGGATAAATAATTCGTATAACTTTTCAGATTTCCCGGTCGAAACGGTATTCACGCGCACCGTTGCGTAATGCGACTCCACTATCCGTCCCGTTTGTTTTGACTGCAGTGTGTATTATACGTGTATATAATAATAATATAATATTGTTATGGTTCAGAAAAATCCATCGAAACGTGGAGTCACCGCAGCAGCACCGCTGTCACCACTGTTGATAAATATTTTTCTATCGTTTCCGGGAACCGGATTGAATAACGGGCGCGACGACGACATGCGCGGAAAATAATAATAATAATAATATAATAATATCATATAATATGTAGTAGCGAAAATCCGCCAGATGTTGCGCGTGCAGTTCATGTGTGATTCTCCCCATTCAATAACATTATATCATATATACACACACAAAGTATACAAACGCCTCTGCATATATATATATTATATTTACAAATGTGTATATAATAATAATATATAAGTGCGCGGCCTCGCGTGTGTATATAAAAGCACCGGCACCGGTGTGGTGTGTGTGTGTGAGGGAGTGTATATACACGTGCAACGGAAAAGGGGAAAACTGTGTCTAAGAGGGACTAAAAGCCCGCGGTTAATGAACAATCATAAATCTCTTTCCGTTCGGAGATTAATTCGGCGAACGCGCAGTGGCGGTGGCGGCGGGGGGGGGGTATTATGGAAGAAAGGATAAAATGTGTGCGCACAACACTATATACGCACGCGACAAGACGACGGAGGAGATAGGCAACTGAATATATATATATATATAAACGAGACGAACGAAAAGAAATATATACGACAAAGGACAAAAAGAAAAAAAGCCGATTTCACATGAACTGCGCGCGCACACACACACACATATCATGTACGAGACTTACGCACGCGCGCGACCTGAGACTCGCTCGGTGGTGGTGTACTTTTAAGCTGTGGGAAAAACGAGGGATGAAATACGCATTCCTCTCGCCCGCGCGCCCGCTGTGTGTTTGTATGAAAGGCTCCGGCCTCCTCCCCCAACCCCGCCACAGCACCACCGGGCAGGTCAAACTGTCTGGATTTTGGAATTAATCGAAAGCAATAAAGTGGCCCCCGGCTATGATGGTCGCGCAGTGTATACGCGAGCACAATAAAGTACTCACCTGGACAAAGGACAGTCAATTAAACATTGTTCTTCAGCGGGAAGCCCCCGAGGTGGTGGGCAATCCGGGAGGTGATAAAACAACATCGCTGCAGACTGCGAGGGCACGACAGTAAAGACGACGGCGACGAGAAGACGGGGAAGATAAAAAACAAAAAAACACAAAAATTAAAAAGAATTGAAAAAAAACAACGGAAAAATAAAGGGCGAAAACAATCGGCTGGTAATGACAACTCGGCGACGTCGACGTTGTACGAATACATATATATGTGTGTATACATTTTTTTTAAGAAGAAATGGAATTAAACGAGGGAGTTTGCAATCAAGATTATTTTCTGTTTTTTTTTCCACCCCCCCGCCGCCGTCCGATCTCCGAAGAATTAATTAACAAGAGACAACCTTTGTTGTTTGTCTTTATTATTAACGTTATTATTCATTTTCCCGACCATTAAGTTCGAGCACGGCACAATATCGTCATTTATTTTTTAATTTTGTTTTACTCCTTATTGTCTATTGTAATGCCATTAGGAGCGCGCGCGCGCCGTTTTCTTCTCTTTTCTTCTCCTTTCATTTTGCGATTTTTTTTTCACTCGCGAATAGTAAAATAAAAAAATTCCAATGCCGGTGGATGAGAGACGTCCCGCGAACAAACACGCCGATGGACAGGTGACGTACTCGTTGCCGTCATGGATTTCTCTGGTCCGCCGCAAAGACGTGTATTATTGTTAGATATGTCCGGACGTCCGGTCGCTTGTATAGCGCAGCAGTCGTCGAATATTACCCTGTGATCATATTATTATGGTTGTAGTGTACGTTTGACATACAGCTGTAGTGTCACGAACAGAACAGGACATGTCACTTGTCTTATTTTTGTGCTGAAACCGCATACAGGTAATAACTGGGAGGTAACTAGAAGACTACGGGTCGTCACACTTTATAACAAATAAATCGTGATGTACTATACCGCGTTTGACCGACCCACTAAAAATATATTTTTGGAATGATCAATCGTCATCGGACATCAATCTTGATCGTTTTTGAATTTCGCGTCTAATATAGATTGTGAGTTTTCCCGACGCTTCAACGAACGACCATCACTATGCTTCTATAAGGCATTGATGTGCAATTATATAAAAACTATATGTGAATGGACGTGATGAATAATAGGTACGAACTTGATGGAAAAACTGGGTCACCATCAAGATTTTCGAGAAGAAAAATTCAAAACGTACAGACTCCCGTCGTCTATTATGAAGTCCTAGTCCGACCACTGTTCGTTAATGTTAAATTACCTATATGTACAAGAAGCTGCATAACAATTATTAATCATGACGTATAATAATATTGGTCTTTTTATTGTTTTTTCATCGGAAATCGTGTGCGGTTCTTCGCTAGTAAATACTTTACATTTAAAGCATTTAAGATTACGCACGTCATGATCATCCGGTTTTAGCAGTAATGACGAATCTTTAACACGATCGACCAATAGTCTAAAGTTCGACTACTGCAGAAGATACCAAAAACGCGTGGTCAAACGGACGGGGTTTGATTTTTTGAACGTTAAGTTCAATCTATACCGATCGTCGACGTATAGAACCCATATCTCAACAACGCGATTTTTCACAATTTTTTTTTTAATTTTTCGTACGAAAAACATGGTTTTATAGTTATACCTATTTTCCTACTGCAGTTGACAAAAGCGTATTAAATCACCATAACTGCGGAACATAATACGACAGACTGCAATATTGTAATGATACTTTTCAAGTATACATTGCAGGTATAAATAATGATTATATTATTATTATGGTTTTAACCGAAGTCTTGACGCAACACGTCACAGTTTACCGCGCTAGACGCACTCATCATTCTGTGTGTATTTATAACTTTTACGTTTGCAGTCTTATTTGTATATATACATCACATGTATACAATATAATAAGAAATAACAACGCTTCGTATTAATTCTATTGACATTGATGGGCCCGAGGATGACGTTTAAAACGTGTACGCGTCCACTTGCAAATCATTTGACGTTGTTTACAACGGTTGACTGTAATTATGGTTTTTTTTTTCACTTCAAACATCATCATCCCATTTGACTGTTCCGTTTCATGGTACCATAAAAAAAAAAAATAAAAAAATAATGTCCTTTGAAACCAAAAATAGTATACTTATTTGTTATTTTTTTCCCCAGTTTTAACGACTTTAGTCCGATATATTGTAAGGGTGTTCTTCGACGCTATAATTATGTACAGAAAACAGTTATAGGTATAAAAGTTTGCAGTATATATCGTATACGTTGTAAAATATAAGTACAATCGCAATTTTAAATGCAATCTATGTTTTCGATTGCACATAATATGCACTTACTGCATATAATAGTACATATACCTATTTTAATAATATTGTTTTTCGAATTGTATCAAAATAAGGTGTATGCACGTTACCTCTGTCATACTCGATATTATTGGCTAACTCGCACAGAAGCGATAATATATTAATTTATACCCATAATTGGGTCAATATTATAATATCGTTGTGTTGTATTATTATGTTCATCTTGTGGCTTTATAAACATTTATGATTAAATCACCAATGTGTGTTGTAGTATAAGCAAGAACAATTTTAATCTTTTTCAATATTAGTTAGTCATATCTAACGTTCTATTATATTTTATACGTTTTGATGCTTATACATATTATGATCTTGAAGAAATTTTAAATATATGTTGTATGTATTACGCAGGTAGGTTTCTATTATATGGAATTCCAAAAATAGATTATAATAGGGCTACAAGCCTATATAATATATTATTTGAAGCAAAATATTTTATTCTGTATTTTCTTACGCTAGCAAATGCTATTATAATTATTTATAACGACCAAAAATTAAATTTTTTAATTTTCTGGAATTCGAACCGATATTTTGCTCTTCTAAAAATCTAACCGGAAAAATCATAAATGTTCCGTTTACGATTATAGTCATCAATAAATAACAAAACTCTGACGATTACGGTCAAACGCACCACCATCACGGTTAGGTTAATAGTAACTATACACGAATTCGTTTGTTTATTAAAAAAAAAAAAAAAAAAACGACTAACAACTAATCTTCTGTGCTCGGTGTATATAATGTGACATATTTATACAGACCTATAGTATAACTGCGTTTGATGATGTGCCCATAGAATTATAGGTACGTATACAGAATACAGAGGCTTAATCTCGTAGCAAAACTCGACCGAAAATTCACAATCAGCCGCGGTCGCACTGCTATTCGACAGATATCTAGCTGTATATATTATTATTTATTATGTACATAAAACTCACGGGAGAAAGGGAGGAGTGGTTGGATTATGGTCACTAAATAGCAAATTTACTAAAAATAATGATGATAATATATTTTTAAAATATTTTCAATATTATCCAATGGTCGGTACTTGTATTTGTAGGTGCCAGGCGATTGTCTGTTTGTCTGAAAATATTTTGGAAATTTTCATGATTTTTTTTTAAATTATCTATACCCTGAAACGATCTTCATAAAGTACAAAGTACAATATACTTACTTGTTTCTAAATTTTGTTCTAAGGGCAAAGAAAGAATTATTCCTATTTTTAGTGAAGTGAATTTTTTTGTCTAAACTATTAGTGTTTTATTTTCCATCGTAGCACTTATACTTAGAACGGAGGAAAGGTAACAAAATATACCAAAGAAATTTTTGAAAAATATGCGTCCATGACTTTTAATATTGTTATTATTAAATAATAAAACTAGACTGTTAAGTCAGAATGTCGATGCTGAAAGGAATATTGATATATTTTTTTTTTTTGTCGAAAACAATGTCGATTTATATCTCCTCGACGTATAAAACGTTACAAATTATTTTTATTATAATATCAAAAATCGAATACCGTCGTTTTTAAATAATTTCGTTATGCAATTCACTGAGAAGCCGACAATTATGTGTACTTACTCGCAATAATATTTTATTTAAAAAAATAATATTTTATACCTACGCAAAGTCGGTCTTCTCCGGGAGTAGCGGCGATGTCGTCTGTACCGGGCCACGGATCTCCGGTGTTCGCATTCGATGGCACTGTTTCATTAGCCCCCCTCCCCCCACCCCAAATTAGGGATTCGTGCCAAAAACAGCAATACGCACCAGACGTGGATAATAATATATCAGTACGTTAACCTCTGTCAGTCGACCGTATAATGTTAAGAAGATCGCCGTGGCAATAAATTATTATCATTTCGCATAATATTAAATAATATTAGCCATAAAAATAATATTATACGACTACATAATAATGATACAAATATAATATGCTACTTAGTACCATTAAACGTTAAAACCATGTACTCTCGTGTAGAGATAGGCAGACATCGTCTCGACTTGCTGATGTCATATTAATAATCATAGTAGGTACATATATCGCTGCAGCTCGAAACGGTTTTAAATTAAGTTTTATTTCAATCGAACGTTATTCGATTCGTATATTATTAGAAAATAATGATATTGAGACGCGTACGTTTTTCACCTGAATTGAGGGTTCATTAGCGTGAGGAAAACTCGATTAATCAATATGTTCGTTTCCATAATATTGTTTAATATAATAAATTATCACGTTTTAATATATTCAGATCGAATAACAATTGCAAACGATAGCGTAACAACTTCTGAATTCATAAGCATAATGTAATAATAATATGTTGTATATAAGTATAAAACCCTATACAATGACCGTATTTTATACTATATATATATATATATATATATATATATATATATATATGTATATATTATATTATACTTGAGCCTGATGGAAGGAAATAGTGGTGGATTTGACAATAGTTTAAGGGGAGAGGGTGATTTTGAATTTCCCATACTCTTCACAACTAACAATCTGCCCGAGAGTAGTTAGGATTTTTTTTTTCAAAATTTTCATCGATCGCCCCTATCGCCCTCTTCAAAACCATCGCTGCAAATCCACTTGAACGTAATATATAATTACTTATTTTCGGAGACTAATACAGTAGCCATATACAACAATGTAAATGAAATACAATCGACTTTTCAAACTAAATAGGGTAAGCACCCATTAATAGAAAAATATTTCATTTTACTTTGATCACTCTTGCAGTCTTGCTATTAATATTGAACGCATTTGTCTTGTATTTTCAATCAAAGTTTAACTATGGCTTATATTATATAAATATATACCTACGGTCATATTTTACTTTTGGAGTCAAAATAAAACAACGAATAAAGAATAAATAAACAACTGAATGTTATAAAATACAATTTTCGATATTTTTAAAGTACATATGTCATATGATGTCCTAGTGAAACTTTTAAGCTTACATTATTATTGAAGAACCGACCGTGTGACACCGGCTGCCACGTTTGAAAATAAATAAATAACTCTGTCTGCAATTAAAAGTCCGCGAATAGACATCGAAATACTTATGTTGGACATCTTACCCATTTCCTACTGCAGCGTAATATTATAAAGACTGCACCGTTGATGGTTCTACAGGCGTACTATTATTATCGTGAAAGAACATGCACACAACGATGGGTCTCGTGGGTCGCGACGAAACGAGGGTTGAAGGAATAATAATATATAATATTATAAAATACGCATAAATGTATGTATATAGGTTAGCACTGCAGAAGTCATTCACCGAACTATATAAACACACACACATCCACTCGTATCGTGTGTGTGTGTGCATACACAGAGCGCGAGTCACATAATATTAGTTTTATGGTTGTGATTTGAACGGGAAGAAATTAATTGACGTTCAAAAGGCCTCACGCAAATATACGGAAAAAGACGTACGCGCATATTATCATCTAGTCACTGTTCAGCTCCCGGCTGCACCGTCTTCGACCTCGTCTCTCTGTATGAACGCTGCCCCCCCCCCCCTCCAGAACACCACCGACTGTCGTTGAATATATTATTATTATTATTATCATCATCATCATGGCAAAAACGGCAAAACGTTTTATGCAATAATAATCATAATCATAATAATAATAACAGCATGTAAGCGACGGGAAAAGCCGTAAATTTTCCGTTTCGTCGAACACCGTCAAAAGGTCTCTCTCCGGCGACGAACGAGGCCGAGTTAGTGCGCGAGCGAGCTGTATGCGCATGCTTTTAAATTTTTTTCTCCATACATTTATGTAAGTATGTGTGTGTGTGTATGTGTGTGTGTGTGTTTTATTTCAGCACCCGATCTTTAGCAATTTTCGCGTTTGTATATCCCGGACGAGGACGCGCCACCGATATACGCAGACAGACTATACGACGTGTACATGTTGATTCGCACACACAATAATAATGATATAATATACACCGTACTGCACGCAAACACATAATAAATATTCTATTATGTAGGTAGGTTGGCGGCACAAAAAGCGGAAACGGATGAAAAAAAAACGTATACACACGCAGCAACATATATATAGTCTTAAAATAAAAGACAGACCGTCAAACGATATCTGTCATCGCAATACACCTTAGGTATGCGTGTTATTATAATAACACATTTCCTTTCTAGCGCATCATTTTAATTGGGGACGATGGTTGCATCGCTAATGCACACATTGCACCCCGTTTTCAATTCCTTATCATTATCGCTATAATAGTAATAATAATAACTGAGTGCTTACCGACAATATCAGACTACTGTAGACGACAATGATAATATTATCATAAGTTATTATTTGTAGTGACAAAACACACAACGTATATAGACGTGTTGAAACGTGGTCGCGCGTCGTTATGAAATTATACCTACCTACTTATAATATAATATAATAAATTATGTATATAATATAATATGTACCTCTGATGACGACGATTATGATGAGAAATTATATTCAGCCGTTATCGGTAAAAAAAAAACCAAATAGCTAATAAAAATGTATGTATTATTTTATTGCGATCGAAGACAATCCAACGGACCTTGGCATTGCGTAACGGTATGAAATGTTGATACACGACGATGTTATCTCAAGATTACATGTAATCCTAATACAAGAGAGCTCATCTCCAACAACTATTTGTTATATTTCAAATTATTTATTTTCTACTGAATAAGTAACTAGTCAGTCGATTAATGATCACTGTAGTGCAAATATTATATTATTTTATCAAATTAATTACGATTACAGTTTGGATGTTTGTCGTCTACAGTAATATGAAACCTCTAAATAAACGGCTATAATAGAGATCGTTATATTGAAAACGTGCAAAAATCTATTGTTATTAAATATATATATATATAGTACTCGGATAATAAATTTGAATCAATAACAATATGTCAGTGGCTCTCAAGCTTTTTTGGTTCACGGCACATTATTATATATCACAATTTTTCACGGCACAAATGTAATAAAATAAATTACTGTTTTCAATATTTTTTACCAGCATTATTATAAATATCAGAAACTTCTCGTGGTACACCTAATCGATCTCTCGGCACAGCATTGTGCCGCGGCACACCGGTTGAGAACCACTGAATGTATGATATACAATTAATATTTAAATGTGTTTAAAAGTATATGATAACATCTTTTCCCCGTATAATGTATATATGACTCACAGACACAGACCGGAAACTCTTTAAACCATGCCACCTAGGTGCTGTATTCTATAAAGTCTTAAATCTGTAAAAATTAGAATGGAAATTGTTGTTGGTTGAATAAATCACAATTATCTGAAAATCTAATTTAACAATTTATATCGTTATTACAATATGAAAGCTCATCGTCGGAACCATTTCGTGTGTAATCCATAGGCAGCTTGACTATCTGAAATTTGATGGTCTGGAAGCCATCATATCGTATAGTCGTCCGGAAGACTTTAATATAATTGTCGCTCACTAGATAATTTTTTGATAACCAAGATGAGAACATATAATATATATACGATGGCGATTTGTAGACATTTCTCGATGTTTTGTAAACGATTTCGATCGAAATTCGGAACGGTAGAGATAAATGGCTCATCCGTTCTGCAGCACCTCACTTCGAACCACCTCTGTTGTAGATCTATGACTAACCGTTAGTGAGGTATTTCAAAGACAATATTATATTCGTCGGCTTAAATAATAACGTTCGAGTTGACGGAATAATTGATTTGGCCGACCGAACGACTTGCACACTGTATAATGTACGCGCGGTGATATAAGCGTTGTCGATCCAACCAAAATATGCGATAAATAACTCGGCGGCTAAAAAAAAAAAACACACACTCATACACACAAACATTTAATGTATTTTGTACAGCGTGTATAGGTACGACGACATTTATCGGTCCGGACCGGAAGAATTTATTAACGGCGCTGCAGCACTCGTCCATTTGAATTCGGTGCAGATGACAGAATAATGGACAATCGACCACGAATAAAAAATAAACGCACACATATATATGTATATAATATATGCGTATTATTTTTATTATTATCGTAATATATTACGCTCAGCCGTTCGTTGGTTTTATATATTATACGCGGTGTGAAAATTCAATAACGAATGGCACGTTTTTGTCGAGCATGACATATTTACTGCAAACACAAAATAATACATGTACACACACACATATATACATATACAGGCTCACACATTTCGTACCAATATATATATGTGTGTGTATATCATAATAATTATATGAATTCGTTATTATATTATTATATTTTTTTGTCGTCGTCGCCGTCGTTTAAAATATTAGACGTGGTTTGCGCAATTCCAAAGTTACACGACTATATAACATTGCATCGTATATACTTTATACATATTATATATATGATGTATATGTTTGTGCGACATTAATATTTTATCGCAGTGTACCGATGAGATTTTATTAAATATTTTTCCTAAAAGATAAACAAATACTAAGATACGTATTATTAAAGTTAATAAAAATCAAACCCATGTACCAAAAAGAATATATGTGTTAAGGCGACACGTGCAAAGCTGCAGTCGAATAAAATATATCCCCAACATTGTTTTCTTGGATCTACCGGAAATCCTTTCGTTACCTACATCGGTTGATGTATAATTAGGGCTATATCGATACGCGGCAATGAGCTGTGGTATGTGGTGACATTTTAAATCTAAAGAAGGGTTTAGACGAAATAATTATACAATTATTATTATCTTGTATCACGGATCGTAGAACTTAAAATTGTAAATTTATTAATGCGGTGATCATGGGCGTTCTCAAGGGGGGGGGATATGGGGGGATAGACCCCCCCCCCAAGGCTCTTTATTTTCTTACATATTAGTGATATATATTTTGTCTAGTTTTGGTAACCGTACACCGTACATGCCACGAATGTGTATATACGTGGCATGTTATTGTATATTATTAAATTAATAGGTTTAATTAAAAATATCGCGTCATTATATTATAATAACACTGTTGACATCGAAAACGTAATACAAATAAGAATTTTCTTTTAAACATTTCCCAACATCATTGTAAATTAACCGTTGAGCAGTAAATCAACGTGTCCAGCTAAACGCCCACTCGTAGCTGACTGAGTATAATAATATATACTGTTATGTGCACGTCCTATGATGTATACCTCCGTGCCAATAGTACATTATATTATAATATATTATACATTGCTCGATTATACATCACTTTGACCTACCATACGTCGTAGGTACACATTGTACACACGTATACACACACAGTAATTCGGATATACGTACGTCGGGAAGAATTTTAAGATGCTTATACATTATTATAGGTATATATTATATAACCACGCTCGATTACATTATTAACCACCGGAAATCCTCGAAAACTCGCGGAATTATTAACGTCACGACCGCTCTCATTTATTGTACATATAGACTCATAGACATGTTGCTGGACGGCCGAATTTCGTAAAATATATATAATGTGTGTCTACGCCTCTCCCGTAGCATTATATTATATATATATTTCAAGAATTTCTGTGAGTGTTTAATGGACGTTGAATGGAAAACGCACTATATTCATCATACTGTTGCTGCAGCTGCCAAGCCTTGTTCGTCTTTATAGCGCCCGGGCTTTCGAACCAAAGCGAAACGTCCTTTTAACCTGACCGTTTGTGCGGAGTTTGAGTAAACGGATTAGATTTTATATACGCTTTTACGCGCACGATAACGTAGTAAAGTAGTATTATTATTTACCGCGAACATAACATACCGTCGTCGACTTTGATGTCTCGCATTATACGCGGCGAACAAGAGAACCAAGAGCCGATCGTTCGGTAGTATATTATTCTATATCAATATTTCACCAAACGACAAAACCGAAAGTTCAAGGATTATAATGCGCGACACGATGATAACGTTATGTACAGAACTCTATCATCGAACGACAGACAACGATTCGACTGAATTTGTGTCACAAAAATTGTTTCTTTTATTATTATATTAGATATTGATCTGTATAGCTGAAATTTTATGTTGAATATTAGATAACGCTAAGATAAGAATTTCCAATGTTTGTTTTTTTATTAATACTTACATATTTATTTATATCTCACAGTTTCACCAAAGTTGTCGCCAATTCGTTTGACATTGAATAGAATAATAAGTTTATTACACTATAATATTGTCATCTGCAATTTAATAGTCAATAGACCATAATATTGTTGAAAAGAAAAATAACATGACGTGACCTTAACCTAAATGTTTACGCTTTAGCACGCCGTTTGCCAAATACGTAAGTTATATCTATCAATGTACATATTTACATTATATTTTATCATATTATTATATTTACACACACCGATAACTGCAGCGTGCCCTAAGGATGCGTAAAAAGTACCCACTGATGGGCAATTGACCTGATTTTTACGCAACGATGGCGTATGCCGATAAAAAAATATATATATATAAATAAATAAGGGAAATCACCCCCAAGATGAAAATTGCAACCCTCCTGCGTTGTACGGCAAATTGGTACTTAAAAAAAGTGGCTAGCAATACCTATAAAAAAAAAATCAAATAACGAATAAACTGAAAAACTCTTCGAGAAGGATTTGCATATATTTTTTAATAATATTATCGTCATAGGGAGATGATCCGTTCTGAACTTCGAAAAGATTTATTTTTTAATTATTTTTACATCATTATTATAGCGCGCGTGTGCCTATTATACAAAAACAGTGGGCAATTTAAAATCGAGACTATCGTACGATTTCATACTAATTAACTATATATACATTTAATAAGTTATTTGTTGCTCGCAAAAACATAACAGTAGTATTACGTTTTTTTAATATTATATTTTTTAACGGCTCATATATTGCTATAGTTATTATATTATTATGTACGCTGGAGAGCACAATACGACTGTTGAGTCACTGTTAAAAATGTCCGACGCAGAATACAGTCCACATAAAAAATCTCATTTAATTAATATAATAATAATATATAGATACACACTCGGGCACATCGGGTCTCCGTTTTCTGGTGCAATTTGTTTTGCGTACTACACATCCGAACATTCCGAACACATATATTAATTATTGTTTATACATAAATAATATTGCGGCTGCACCTTTGTCGTACGACGATATCATACAATAATAATAATAATAATATATTAATATTGTTACGCACTATTATTATAGTCGTAGTAGGTTTTTCAGTCGATAAAAGCTCGTTTTCATTACTTTTCTCAAAGTATTATTGTATACATCACATATGGTATGTCCGCTCGCCGGAACGGTTTTACTTCCGCAGCGGACGAACGCGCAGCTGAAAGCGTACGAGGTATATACGCTTTTCTTTTTTCCGTTCGAGTCGACGACATAGCAATAACAGAACCTTACAATATTATACTTTCTCGTCACAAAACTATGATCGGTAATACCGAGTTTCCGTATGATTTATCCAACTCAATGATTTTGTTTTGAAGCAGAGATGCACGATTCCCTGGATCGGGAATTTGAAGGCAAGTAATAATGTACGGAAATTAAGGCAACGAATCACATCATAAAACATAGCATTTTTTTTTTTTTTTTTTACTAAAATTATCATTTCAAAAAGTTTATTAGTTATAAGCGACATTGGGATCCCTTCAAACTTATACGACCTTACAACACAAAATCATCAGGATTCTTGACTATACACCTAAATTCACGTAATTTTTTACGCCGACTGACAGTACCTATAATTGCCTGTGTATATATATTTGAAACGATTTTGCGAACAACAGTGAGTAGTGACCTTTAATAAATATATACAGTACGCGTATACGCACTGTAAGATTGACCGATATCAAACTGCAGTCGCTGGAATCTTAGCGCATTCGAAATAATTAAATTAATATAACTCGTTTATGACGTCATAGTTAGGTGAGGTTAGTCATAATAGGGTATAGATATTATTCTGCGCCTCACAAGTTATTGCGGTCTAAGAGAGTTAATACAATATAATAATATGTATATATTCGAATCGATCTGTTACAGGTAACCGCGAAAACCGTATCCTAACTTCGCGGTATTTAAATGTATACTTATATATATATATATATATATATATATATTAAAATACATATACATATAGTACGTATTATACCATATATATATATATATACCTAATGCGTATACGCGAGTGATAAATTTTAATCCGCTGGCTACAGAACTCCATCCGACAGTTTTATATAATATAATCTTCGCAGAGACCACCGAGACTTTACGTGTTCTTCTGCGTATTACATCCTCTGAAACGCGCTCGTACAACTCCGCGGCCTCTCCCACCCCTCGAAGATCGTGCGAACCGCCCCACGTGTGTAATCGATGACCGACCCCAGTTTTCCTATTATTGTACGACACTACAGAGAGAGAAACACAGAGATAGAGAGAGACAGAGAGACAGAGTGATTGCGTGAGTCCTGAGAGTAAGTTATCATCTTTCGCCATCATATACGATTACACACACACACACGCACACATATATATATTTGATAAATTACGACCAGGTGTGTACTGTGTATACTGTAGGTATTATTGCATATTATACAACGATGTAGTAGAGGATTTTTACGTGTCTACAAACTGACTGCCGCGGCTGCATAGTCGATGTATGAAACACTGAAATAGGTAGGTATATCTGTTTAACATAATCCACGATCTGATGTACCTACTTACCGTATCACAGTGTTGTCGTATTAGGATTATTGAAAGGATATGTTAATTATTAATATTGTACAATATATATATATATATACAAACTAAAACTTTGATTTTAATCGACGAAAATATGTATATACACATTATGTCTGTTATGATCAATATATATATAGTCTATGTATAGATAATGATAAATTGAGTAATTAAATTAATATTCCTTTAATGTTAAATTAATGTAACAATAATTGTATAAGACAATAGGTTCAAGAGGGATGTCATAACTCCCAAATACCCTTCTTGGATACGCCACTGTTATGATTGCAAGGCTTCAAATCGTTTTCGATAAATAAACAAGTCACGCGAAAACCCGGAATCATAGTCAGGATCACGAAAACGAATTCTTTTAAGACGACAAATTGTTAATAAGTTATATATTCATCAATTAATAAATAAGGCAACAACAAAATAACGTAATCGTTATTCATTAAACCAACAAATAAAATCAATTATTGTGATTTTTGATGTACTCGTATAATATTCTTATAGTAATATAAATACGGCGTTTATCAAAAGTTATTACATTTTTATTTATTTTTTCTTAAATTGAATAGAATAACGTCTTTGGTCGTTTCAATTCATTTTAAAAACTGAAATCGGCAACATAGGTACTTAAGTCAACTTCAGGATTCTGAGTTGAATATTAATTTTTAAACTTATAAATCGCCAACAACTGTAATCGTTTACTAAAAGATTAATAAACAAAAAAAATCATAAGCAATACCTTTGCTAAATGTTAATAATAATAATAATATACAAATTCTGATTCACATTAATGTCACCTTTAAGAAACTTTTTTTTTGCCGCTTTATAGAACTAATTTTTTGTTCTTCCACTGCTAACATTTTTCTGATGACGATATTTTTTTTTTATAAAGAGTAAGTTGAGTTAAATAAACACGACCGGTAACTTACTGCAGTTAAAGTTTCTTATTCAAGAAAAAAAAATTACTAAAATTATAAGAAAAGAAACGAATGTTCAAAATGATTGCTGTCAACTATGCTCAACAAAAATAATAATTTAGGATTGAGATAATTGTTCGGTAGGTATATTGTTTAGCACATAGCACATAGCACATATAGATTATAATCCATTGCAGGATTGTCTTCTTGAACTTAATTATAAAAAGAGTTCGTAAAACCCTAACACATATATTATTGGAGTGGAGAACAAAACATTAAGTTTTATCCATATTTTATCAATTACACAAAACCATTAATCCTCCAATATTCTTCAATCCTGCAGATTATGACGTATAACATGTGATTTCGTCTTATACTTTGTATTGATGGTGATACTTAATTTTTATGTAATAATATTGAACATAACGCATAAAAATTATCAACCTAAAAGATGTCTATATATTCCAGCAAGTGACTTGTATTATTTATTCCCACACGTATTTTAGTTAACATAATATAATAATATAAACTCAAAACCCGAGAAAAGTTCGCGCGATATCAAAAACGGTTTCGATCCCTGATATTTTTGTTCGAAATTTCCATTTGGCGGATAAAATAAAGTGATATAAACTTTTCCACTTCGGCCACAGACATTAGGTGCAGAATGTATGACATATATATATGTGTGTGTGTGTGCGTGTGTTAGTGTAGTCGTATAAAATATAATATGATAGTATTGCACTATTTCGCAGTTGTCGCCTGTGGCCGAGATCGGATTTTCGTCGATCGAACACCCCCTCATCACACCCTACCACCACTCCCCCTCAGGCAAGTGTAGGGCATATATATATATAGCGTACCCTCATAAAAGAGGGGACCACCGAGAGAGCCGGCGAATAACGCGCGAATAACACGCGAAGATCTCGCGCGTAATACGCGACTTGTCCGACTTGTATCTCTTCATTTATATTACGCCACCGCGACCGGTCGGTGCAGAGGGCGAGTGAGTTTTTGCTTTTATATCCGAGTGCCGTGGCGGTGTGGTTATTATTGTTATGGGGTTTCTCTGTGTTGCCGAATATAGATAAAAGCAGCGTGGACGAGAAGGAATTCGATGGGGTGCGGGGGTGGAAGGAAAGAGCAGTGATAGAGAGAGTGAGCGTGTGAGATCACGAAAGGGAAGGAGTGAGAGAGACGGTTGGAAAAAAATCCATCGAAATCGTTAATATTAATACAAAAAGCGAGCGGGAGAGGTTATACGAACAATATTCGTCCGTGATGCCATTAGGGCCACCCGCCGCCGCGGCCGGAATCATTTTCCCCATTGACAGAAGATCCCGGACTAATAACCGACCCCAAACGCGGCACGGCCTTATGATTTCTTCGCCTACCCCCGCCCACCCACCGCTTCGCCATCCGCGTTATTTTTTCCGCCAAAAACATATAAACATATTTCAACATTACCGCTAATGTGGTGATAATGGCGCCTTCGGCTCCGCAGACCGGCTATAACTAATAATATCGAAGATGTATTTATATATACGAGAATATAGCGCTTTCTCTCTCGTCTGCTCTCCTCCCCCCCCCCCCAAACCGAACCTTCTCTCGCCCTCGATGGCCGCACGTCTCCCTTCGCCGTATCCGCTGCAGTAATAGTAATGCGTGCTCGGCAACTGCGGCACAAATATAATATAATACAATGTTTATATATATATATATATACATATACATTACATAGCACGGAACGGGACGCGATCCAACTTATTAGCCCATTATCGTCGCCAAGATATATTTCATATTTATAATCATAATAATAATAATAATTATTATTATTACTATCGTCGTCGTTATTATTATCATACACGATTATTGGCGACTGATTCCGGAATCAAACGCGCGAATCTCAGAGAGACTATCGCCGATATATATATATATAAACACGTGCGGACGGAACGATGACCCCAGAGCCGTCGTCTGCATTCTGCGTACGTATATTATATAATAATATTGAACATACACACATCACGATATATTATTATTATTATTATAACGCACCGAGTGACAAAAATAGCTGTGTACAAATGCATAATAATGATAATAATATGTACAAGCTCGATTGGGGTGGCCGTACAAAGTATAATATTATAAAAACGCGCTAAACCTCGTGCGTGCATTGCGTCCACGTCGTTAACATTGTGTTAGACGAATTTTATTTTTTCGTCCAACAAATAATATAACATGGTATTTTAATTTTGTTTGTATATAATATTGCATATATAGTTGTATTATGTATGTATGTGTGTGTGTGTGTGTGTGTGTGTGTACATAAATAATATTTGAAGTAATTCGAGTCGTCAAAATAATATATAAAATGAAAATATTTTCTTATTTCTTTTTCAACTCACCGACGACGACGAGTCGAAAATTGTTTCACAAGACGAGTCTAATAAACTAGACCCGAAATTATTATTATGACGTTTATACGATTATATTAACAAAAATATTTGCTTTGATCCTGTTTCAGAAATTACATTAACTTGTTTTCATTTTTATTACACAAATCTACATAAATTAAAATAAGTTTTTAAGAACCGACAAAATTAATTTAAAGAGTTTAAAAATAAACAATATCATTTTTTGATACAGAGATTAAAAACACAAACAAAAGTATGGTTATCGAATTTTTCGACCATTTAACTTCAAAAGTTTTTGAGTTTAATGAAACATGCTATGACACCGAAATAACTAACCATAAGCATCATTCAAACGTTTCCTTCAAAACTTATCTGATGAAAATTATAATTATTTTTGTTATGTCATACCTATAATTGTGTAAACATATACTCTACTTGCATCTATGTAAATAAGTGACACACTTTACGTTAACACTTGTATTTACGATCATACTATTATTAAAAATTCCCATTTCCGTATAAACAAGAAATTATCACTTAAATAAACACGATTTTTTACATTACATGTTACCGTTAATATATTTCAAAAAAAAAAAAAAAAGAAAAATGAAATTTAACTTTAAAAACAGACACAGGATAAAATTGATCTATTCGTGTTTTAAAAATCACTGGTAGCCAAATTTATAAATAATATAAGTTATTTTATAAACACACATTTATGAAAAATATGTGATTGTAAGTTCACATAATTGGTATTTTATAAGTTAATAATTTCATAGTTCGATTTGTTACTTAGATACGACCTTTCACGACTCTCACGACATCCAAGAACTGATCATGTGAATATTTTTCTTTGTTAGAGCGATCTTACCACGCCCGTGGCCATATTACTACCATTAAAATGTTTTTTTTTTTGGAGATAAGCATTTTATTTGCCTCTGAACATTCATATGATTCAATTTAATTCACGACAGTTGAGTGGGCGGGGCGTTTAACAGTCGTTGACCAATCTAATTGACGACTGAAAGATATACGCACTCCGATTGGCAACCATTATTGAAGATAAGAACTAAAACTTAATTTTATAAATTTATACTATTTAGTTTTATCTAAAATATATATTAATTAAATCTAATAACATTTTCGTTTTTCGTAATTATATTTTTGAACCACAATTTTAGCTTTAAAAATGTTATTTTTGTGATAAAGTTTATGTTTACTTATAGGAAATAAACGAGCAAACGACTAAAAAAATTAGAAAAAAATCTTTTATCTATAACTCGTCAACGTTCTATTAAGACAGCTGATCCGATGCTACGAGATACTGAAATAATAAAATTAAACCTATGACACTAGTGTAGATAAATTGCATATCCATATCGCCGTGTCCACTATATAATTTATTTATAATCGTACAATTTGTGCGTACTGCTCTTAATATACAAAACATAGATTGTCAGTTTTTATCACGTCAGCGATACCATACACTTATGCAATAGGTAATAATCATGGACAATGATTGTATAATACATTTATTTATAGTTATTTACATTTTACAAGTCTTATCACTTTAATTTAGTCCAAAATAATAATTTAGAATAAAAACCTTAAGAAAGTTTTTTCTATGTTATTTTACTTTTTGTCAATTTAGCTGTACTTTTGATAGTGAGGGAGTAGAAACGCGCATATATTATACTTCTAGTGAACATTATTTGTTCAGTTGTTCTGGTTTTGCTTGGTAACGCATTCACTATACCGTATTATTACAGTATTATATAGATATTGTCAACCATTACGAAATCTATTATGCAAAAATACAATAATAATTAAAATTATAACAATAATATTTTGTTACAATTATTATACACCTAAGTAAGAATACATATAGGTTAGTTATCAAAGTATTTGCTCTGCAATTGTTGAATTCACAAAAGTGATTAACACTTCGAATATAGATTTGTATGTACTGTATTGAAATAATTCTTTGAAAAATGTAATTAAAAGTGTTTGTTGTTGTTAAAAAAAGGGAAAATGCTCAAAAAAACAAATAAGAGAATATACCTTAGGTATGTAATGTACCCATAATTAATACTTGCATGCGAGGTTTCGTAATGACTTTGAATCGTGTAAAATAAATATTTCCAAAAACGTTGAAATTTTTCGAAGAAAAAAATGAGTGTGCCTAATGGTTATATATCTTTAAAAGAAACACGGTTTGTATATATATATATGTATATATATAAATATGACATTGACAGTCCGTGGTAGGTTGTAAAATTAAATGGAATTCTACACAGAAACCCCGACTATACGGGTTTTACGTCCCGAAAACGTTTTTATTACGATGGCAATTAATACGCATATAGGTGTATAAAAATGTTTACAGTGTCCGGCTCGTATATAGGTCCAATATAATGACGTACACACGTATATATATATATATATATATATTTTATTATACGGATACCCACGAAAATTAGTGACTGTGTAGGATCGAATGTCGTATAACGAAAACGACCGCCGCCGCCGTACGTGGATGGGTAGGTTACCCATCGAATAATGTAAAACTATAATAGCACCTACTCTATACGATATTTTCTCGTAATTATTAAATATATTATTTTATGACGTTATACTTGACTATATATACTTTGGTTCTTGGTCTTATTTTTTGATTATCGATTTTATACTGTCGCAAAGTCGTACACGTCTTAAGCACTCTGCGAGGGGAAAACGGGCGGTTCACAATTCGATGATTCCGGATTAAAGATTCGGGTGGGCGACGGGGACCGGATTCCGGGCTTCCCCATCGTGTGTTTACAGCTCGCGAAACGAATCATAATAACGTTAAATTATTATACTCGTGCGTTAACATTAATTTATTGTTAAGCACAACATTATTATTATTTAAATATAACGAGCAAAACAATATATATATATATTATTTCATTCGTGATGTATATAAGACGAGGGCCGTATTATAGTAATAATAATAGATGACGCGTTATTTCGATGAGATGACAATATTTTAATATTAATACACCCACTTGGATGCGCTTCTATTATAATATATAGTATCGATTTGTGTTTTCCGCAAACGACGACGACGATAATCTTCCGCAAAGGAAACATTGAAATTCTTCTCACCCTCCCGCCGTGTGCGCAGTTTTTGTGTATGGGATAAAACGTTAATAGTTATTGCTTCGTACACGAGAACAATTGAAATATTATGAGGGTATATACACGAGGTAAAAGCGCACATAATAACGCGAGGGTATATGGGAGGAGGAGGAGTAAATTATAATCAATAGAAGAAATTAATTAAAAATTTAATTTTATACGGCGACGGTGTGTGTATATAAGGCGCGATATAATCAAATTGATACGTTTATAATAACCGCAAACTTGGGTAGGTAGATACCCATCGGTACCTACAGAATATTATAACGGTGAAGCTCGAACTTATACTAAACCGTTTTGATACAAAAACCGTGTTAAAATGTTACCCACGTTCTAAGGGTAATAAGCGACCTATACATTGTGTGTATCATAATACTGTTAATCAATTCTACGGGCGCATAAAGGCGACGCTCAATGTCCAAACGACACCTTCAAATTTTCTGGAAAACAATTCGTTCGTTAGGTACCTAGATACGAAAACACTAACACACGGTGGTCGAATATAGCAAAACCGTTGTTTTTTTTTAAAAACTTTTTTTTGATTATGTGATAATATTAGTTTTACTGCAATATTTCGGGGTTTATTACCTCTTTCCGTGAACACATTTTGGGTAGTTTTTTAATTATATTGTTATTTGTTTCGAAAGCAAACACCCATCACTGGAAAACGATTCAGGTATTCCAATGATAAAAGATTTTAAGTGTCTAAAGTGCTTTTTCAATACCTCCGATAAAATTGAATAACTCACATCCAACTCCGGCTCTTTTTCAATAGCATAAAATCGTAATACTATCAAATTAAAGACTCTCGGATTGGAATTATTCTATTTCAGCGTACGCGTACATCAACAACGACGAGTCATGAGTACGGTATAATTACACGACCAGAGTTATTGTGAACTTTAAAAATTATTGCCTGCAAGTTAAAATAATAATAATAATAACGATAGTAAAATATTATTAATATTTACATCATTTTCCGAAGACTGTCGTAACGTTGGTCGTCGAATTCATACCTTTTGGTGTGTATATCGTCTCTCGAGCGTTCGACCACACATTATGCATTAGGCATAGTACACATCATAATATTATATTATTGCCGTGGTATAACACGACCCGATGTATATTTATATTAAATTCTTAAAATAAACATATATAGTCAGCTTCGCGTGTGTGCTGTAGGTACTATATTTTACCTGCACACAATACACTTGTTGTATAGTATGCCGCGTGTTTGCCGTCGTCGTTTAAAATCGCTGGCAATAAACACGCGTATTGTCGATACGATAATATATTATTTCGACGCATTATAAATACCATTAAACGTCGTTCGGTTTGTCTTGTCGTGTGAGCGTGTGCGTGCGTGTTGGACAGCCAGCGCACAAGTCCGTCTCAGTGTACATAATATTGCATTTTATATATATATATATATATATTATATAATAGAATATAAATATACATACAAATTCACTGCAGCAGCTTTAACGCGTTAACCGTGCCGGTTCGATTCGTGTGTGTAATACTTTTTATCGCCGTCGTAAAAAAAATATTACAAGCCGCTGCGGCCAATGATTTTTTAATATTATATAAATTGGTGGACTATAAACTCGTGTATTATTATTATCGTACAACAATACCGCTGCCTCAGCTACGGACTGCATGTGTGCGCGAGCTCAGTGATTTCTGTCGTCGTCGACTCTCTGTTAATAATTTAACACAAACACAATATAATAATAATATAAGTATATACTATTAAGCTTTCGACCGTGGCCCCGAACCGAGGAATCGTTATTATTATTTATTGGTTTTACATCAGCGATGTAGTTTTTTTTTTACAAAATTTGTTTTATGTATGCGACCACTCCGTGTAGATTCTTGTTCACACCCACACACACACACACACATCGTATCGGTATAATGAGTTATATGTACCGATCGTGGAGAGAACGGTACCGCGTGGTTGCAACTTTATTCTTGCAGTTCTCCTGCAACTCGACAGGGATATGTGCAAGCACGCTCATCTGCTGCCGAAAGAGTTTTTGAAGGTTGTTCGATTTTGTGCGCAGCAGTAATCGTACATTCAGTCTTCATAATCGCACGAGTTTTATAATAATATATTATTATGAAGAAAAATCGTGAAATTCATCAGATTCTGTTTACGTCAATATTTAACCACGATATACCTATTTCCATCGTATTTCATCGTGTCAGTCAAATAGTACGTGATTAATCGTGATTGTATTTTTCTAGCGAAGTGTCGGATTACGTTCGAAGTTATTTGTAGCATATAGTTAGGGCCCCTAACTTAGGGGTATATGAGGGCTTGACATTTTGACACACAAAAGACGCGCCTTCGATCATCCATCTAATCAAAATACTCATCCCACAGACAAGTTCGAGTAAAACCGTGTATAAAAATATAAAAGCGCGAAATAAAAAAGTTGACAATAATAAATGATGACAAATAAATGACCTTGTATTTTATCGTATGGGTTGGTATTTGTGATTAGCATGACGTGACAATAGTTGATCATTCGAATTTGTCTAATTGACCCACATATAACTATTAATCCACATACCATATGGCATATATACTATATTATTATAACTACAACAGTAGCGGACATAGGTATCGATTAGAATACGATTTTTTAATATATCGATAACTATAGTAACGCTATACTGACAGTGTGCAGCATTGCTGGAATTATCCAGTAAAATAATAACAAATTATAATAATAACCAATAGGTTATCAGCTATTATTATTCATCGGTTTGACAATAATATTGTTGACTTGTTTTCATAAAAAATTGTCCCAGTATACAATTAAAATGCAAAATACAGTAAGACTATTCGTCCACTGTAAAACGGCGTTTTTTAAAAAAAAAATCTACCACGGTTATCAGTAACTATTATAATGTCTAAACGATACATTTTAATAATATTAAAATTATGTATTTCATGATAATAATTATGATATAAATAAAATTGCCCATATCATTCTGTCGAACACTCAGCTAGAGAATAATGATATAATAATATGTTACCTTAATATTTAAACGTATACATAAGAGAAGTAGATAATAACACTTTTTGAACATCCAATACTTCCCAAACGTGTCTCGTCACGGCAACTCGAGCGTGTCTTATTATTACGCTAAACGCACACCGACTGATGTAACCTAAGTATTTGCGAGGGTCGTATATCAATCATTAGTTTTTTTTTTTTATTGTTCAACCCATTTACATTTTGCCGAAATCCGTTAATTCTCGTGTTAAATACGCGCATGTAATTATACAGAACTCGGTGTGCGTGTAAACCTTATACTATTTACTACTAGTGCACTTACATTTTGATCCGAAAGGTAAAATAAGCTCTCGTCGAATCGACGCGTCGCTGTGTGTGACAAACACTTGGACCATTTCATCTAAACGGTGGCGGTGTGTACTATTATAACGCGCACACTTCTCGTGTTGAAGCTATACACCGTGCCCACGAAGAGTATACAGCGGCTCAAATAATATTCGTTATATGTGTAGGTACCTACATAGCTGGTAATATGAGAGGAAAGTACATATATAGAGCCATGATAGGTGTTTACACGTCATTCATCATATCAGTTCTAACAATTTTGTCGGCAAACCTATTTTATGCATAAACGAAAAGGAAATGTGTAAACACAATATTATTATTTATATTATAATATTATATTGATGATACGCTATCGTGGAAAAATTCTGGTACAAACCACAGACAAATGTACGATATACGATGGAATACTAAAATATGACGTATAATAGTGAGGTACGTGAAGTTGGCACTACAAAGTACTCAAAACTTTTCAAAAACATTCCAACAATTCCTACTCGGACTTGTTGGACGTTGTTGGACATTTGTTGGAATTTGTTGGAAAAGTTTAGAAAAGTTACGAGTCTTTGAAGTTTGTAGTGCCAAGTACATGTCCAACACTACAAAGTACTCAAAACTTTTCGAAAACATTCCAACAACTCCTACTCGGACTTGTTGGACGTTATTGGACATTTGTTGGAATTTGTTGGAAAAGTTTAGAAAAGTTACGAGACTTTGAAGTTTGTAGTGCCAAGTACATGTCCAACACTACAAAGTACTCAAAACTTTTCGAAAACATTCCAACAACTCCTACTCGGACTTGTTGGACGTTGTTGGACATTTGTTGGAATTTGTTGGAAAAGTTTAGAAAAGTTACGAGACTTTGAAGTTTGTAGTGCCAAGTACACGACCAACACTATACAAAGTGATCAAAACTTTTCGAAAACATTCCAACAACTTCCACTAGGACTTGTTGGACGTTGTTGGACATTTGTTGGAATTTGTCGGACAATATTAAAAGCCCTACAATATAAACAAAATATAGTGTTGGAATTTGGCATCACATATAACACTTATAAATAAAAAAAATCATATCAAATTAATTTTGGTGCTCGCACTCCCAGTGACTTTTAGAAATCGTCCAACAAACCTATTTTAGTCTATTGAAAAATAAAAAATTTCTCAAACTACCATATATACTAACCATATACCTACTATTGACCATTTAGCTATATCTCTAATTAATTTTGAAGTACAAACTCCCAATGATTTATTATTTTTCCTGTGAACCATTGGTACGTAAAAACTGGAGCTAGCTCTGGCGTATGGTATAGGAGTCGAACGGACCTCGTCCATACAAAAAACGATTCTGATGGGAGACAGCCTAGGGTTTTATCATAATATTATACTTTTATACAAACAATTTATAGTTCTGATAATGGGTATGTATTTATTTAAAATATCTATAAAAAAATTTGCTCAGATGTACTTATTTCCGATATTTTTTATTGACAGTTGACTCTCTGCCGAGTGGGAATCCCTAGGTATCGACTGAATAAAAAAATAATTTTTGATGTGTTTTTTTTTTTGTGTGTGTCTGTGTACAGCATAACTACTCGAAATAATGCTTCAATTTCAAACTTTTGGGGGAGTTTTCTGATGTAAAAGTGAATATCCTTGGTGCATTAAAGACGTCAAAAGTAAACATTTTCCAACAGTTTTCAAAAAAATCGAGAAAAACAAAAAAAAAAAAATGACAGAAAAACGGGAATTTTTAAGCAAAACCAGTTTTTGACCAAATAGGTTTTCTCATTTGGTTGTTATTCAAAAACGAATAATTGTAGATGCATGAAAATTGTACTGAATGTTTATATTTTCATTTTCCCATACACCATAAAATTTTGAAAACATTTTGATTTTTGTTTTGAGCTGTTTACAGACATTTTCAGTTTTCTATTTTTTTTTTTTTTTTATAATTGTCAATAAAATTTTATTTGGTCGGCCAAAAAGTCTGAAAATTTAATACAAGGTTCCAGATATATTGATAGCATAGCAGTTGAAAAATATTGAAAATACATAGGCTCAGTTTTTTTTTTATAAGCATTTAAATTTCAAATTTTGACAACATTTATCAAAATCTCGAAAATTATAAATCATTGTAATTAAAAAATTATAAAATGTTAGGTTTTTATAACTAAGGGTTGAAAATTTAAAACAAAGATCCTCATAAATAATTCATATTGTAACCGAAAAGTCTAAAAAATGTGTAATTCAATTTTTTTTTTAAATATTGTTGTTCATATACCTAGACTGACATATCACCTCCATTCAGAATCGTTTTTCTTATACAATGATATTATATTTTATTATATTACAACTTATTTTATAATTTAAATTTGTTGTTTAGTATATAGTAATATTTATCTTAAAACATTCAATTAATAAAAATATTTTGAAAAAGCCAGGGGGGCAAATGCCCCAGCTTGCCCTTCCCTGCGGGCGCCTATGAATATACAGGTTGAATTTTTCTATCAAACAACACTCATTATTTAAAAATGTATTGACTTCTTTCAAATTTTATTTTTTCAAAATTGTAGATTTACACTCTTCTTGAATTGTTTATTTTTTTTATATTTTTCACCCTTATATTTATTAGATAAGCCACTATCAACTTTTGATTTTCAAATGGTAACCTATACTTAAAATTTTATAAATTAATAAAGCTATTTTTTTTATTAATTATTACGTTAAAATTTCGAATTTAGCGCTAGTAGTTTATGAGTTATAGGTATTTAAAGTTTAGATTGGCAAAGTGGAGTGGTAACCACGCAAAATGTTTGTCCATTGCTCCGTTTGTCTAAAATTTAAATACTTATAACTCATAAATAACTCGTCCTAAATTCGATTTTTATGTATCAAAATTTTTAGAAAAATATTCTGCTTTGGAACGTGAAATTAAAAAACTATGTTGCCATTCAAAAAAGTAAAAAACTTAAAAAATTATAAGGATAAAAAATATTTAAAAATATAATTTTTTAATAAAAG
The DNA here is from genome assembly GCF_037042655.1 of Diuraphis noxia. Taxonomy (NCBI): domain Eukaryota; kingdom Metazoa; phylum Arthropoda; class Insecta; order Hemiptera; family Aphididae; genus Diuraphis; species Diuraphis noxia. The sequence continues at coordinate 11,662,388 of NW_028301713.1, forward strand.
CGTTGGTTTTTAACAACTTGAAATTATGTAAAAAAATATTTTGAAAAAAGTCAATACTTTTTTAAATAATAAGTGTTGTTTGATAAAAGAATCACCCTGTATATATATACTTGATTTAACAATAATAATACTTGAAGTAAGAATTTGATATGGATAGTTCTTTAATAAATGTATTTAAATTATTTATAGACATAATTTTAGGGAAGTAAAAACAATTCTACCTATTAGTTTAATGTAGCACTAATACATTTTATCAGTGATATCGATAAAATATGGTTATTTGGGAGTGCGAGCACCAAAATTAATTTGATATGATTTTTTTTTTTTATAAGTGTTATATGTGATGCCAAATTCCAACACTATATTTTGTTTATATTGTAGGGCTTTTAATATTGTCCGACAAATTCCAACAAATGTCCAACAACGTCCAACAAGTCCTAGTGGAAGTTGTTGGAATGTTTTCGAAAAGTTTTGATCACTTTGTATAGTGTTGGTCGTGTACTTGGCACTACAAACTTCAAAGTCTCGTAACTTTTCTAAACTTTTCCAACAAATTCCAACAAATGTCCAACAACGTCCAACAAGTCCGAGTAGGAGTTGTTGGAATGTTTTCGAAAAGTTTTGAGTACTTTGTAGTGTTGGTCATGTACTTGGCACTACAAACTTCAAAGTCTCGTAACTTTTCTAAACGTTTCCAACAAATTCCAACAAATGTCCAACAACGTCCAACAAGTCCGAGTAGGAGTTGTTGGAATGTTTTCGAAAAGTTTTGAGTACTTTGTAGTGTTGGACATGTACTTGGCACTACAAACTTCAAAGTCTCGTAACTTTTCTAAACTTTTCCAACAAATTCCAACAAATGTCCAATAACGTCCAACAAGTCCGAGTAGGAGTTGTTGGAATGTTTTCGAAAAGTTTTGAGTACTTTGTAGTGTTGGACATGTACTTGGCACTACAAACTTCAAAGACTCGTAACTTTTCTAAACTTTTCCAACAAATTCCAACAAATGTCCAACAACGTCCAACAAGTCCGAGTAGGAATTGTTGGAATGTTTTTGAAAAGTTTTGAGTACTTTGTAGTGCCAACTTCACGTACCTATAATAGTGTAAACTTTAATTCGAGCTATTGATAAATAATTATCATTATTCGGGTGTATATAGCTAGGAACCATTTTCTTATTTTTTTTTTTTATAAAATGTTTCAGCACATATTGTGCTATACAACTATTTTACTTGTGATTTATGAATTTTGAAATTAATGACATAGATTATTAGTGTTAGTATATGAATACAAATAAAAATAGAAATAGAAATAATGTTATGAGGCCTTGTATATTATATTAATATTCATTTTCTGATGGTGAGTCTTCATTGTCTGTTAGTAGAATGTCCTGGGGATAGTCGATAGTCTGTTGAGGGGTTTTCCCTAGATTGTAATGTCGAGCACTGTCCAAGTTTTTTAGTTTGGCGTGAAAGTTTTTATACTGGAATTTGATCCATGTGTTTATCAGAGATTATTCCCGTGTCAATATGGATCTGACGATCATTTTATTATTACAATATTACATAAATAATACTAGAAAACAATTTTCGTAAGATATAAAATAAGAACAACGAAAAAAAAATGACGAAATCGCTGGATGACCTATGTCATCAGTGGCGTAGCCAGGGGGGGCTAAGAGGGCTATAGCCCCCCCATTGACTGTGTTTATTTTAGCTATTGTAGGCTATAGCCAAGAAGGATGCAGTCAAAAGATTGGAGCCTGTAGGCATAATAAATAAATAAAAATGTTTATACATGTATACAATTAAAAAAAAAAACGTAAATAAAAGAATTATGTTATTTGTATTTTTTGAATTTTTTTGTGAGACTTAGCCCCCCCCCCCCCATACAAAATTCCTGGCTACGCCACTGTATGTCATATACGTTTATGTTGAAATGCAGTGTAATTGAACATGTATTTCTTAAACTATAATTAAGTTTTTATGATTTCATAAATTGTACAGGATTTTCATAGATGTTGAAATTTAAAAATTACGAACAATAAGCATCATGATCATATTATACGTTTCAAAAATACTAAAATAGCTATGGAGGTATGTTGCACTGTAAAAGTATTTATTCATCAAACAGATGCAGAAAATGAATTATATATTATCATAAAGTCAAGTTAAAATCGATATTTGTCTGTATGAATTGAAACAGGTTACAAATCACATGAGTTACACTGCGATCGATACAGCAGAATTAATAAAAGCAAGATGTTGATCAGAGTTAACGAGTAATATTTATAAATATTGTACGAATCATCGTGGGACTTGAATACAATATTATTAATACGGAGTGATCCAGATTTCGCTCCGCTTCGATAAATATTTAAAAATAAATACGAACCGAGCCTGCTCGTTGTTCAGTGGTCGAGCTTCGGTTTTTTATAAAACGATGAAAACATAATATCAATTAATCTTATAGTAGCATAACACATATTGTTTTTTACAATTTACTATAGCACATACGTGGATACATAGAAAATATAATAAGTTACGTGGATGGCTATTTTAATTGGGCATCGGATGCATAATTTTTAATTTTTGTTCCAATCTATTAATTTATTTGAAAAAAAACGACATATCTGTATGATGGAAATGGCAATTCAGTAGTTGAGACAAATAGCTTATACCTCAAGTCTGTGATTATATGACCTATATTAAGTATACAATGAGTTCAAAATTGTATCCAGAATGAAAGTAATCGATATTGGAACCATAACATAAATTCTTAAAAACCACAGACGGTCGAATCCACGTTAAGTTTTTTAAACAACTAAAACCAATAGTTTTGTGTCTTTTTTTAAAACTATTTTTTTGAAATATAAATTTAAAAAATATATAGATTATTTGCTATTAAAAAGGAAATGTATGTATAAATATACTTCTCACATCTTTAGACCTATCAAAACATAAATTCATAATAATTCAAATACAAAAAAAATTAAATTAGTTTGGTTGTCGATGATTGAAATAGTTTAATGGAGTGGCGAGACGTATAAACGTGAATAGGTATATCGATAACGATTAATTATTTAAAAAATAGATGATATTTGGTTTTTTTTCCATAAACTCTGTTTCCCTATGTTATTTTATTTGATAGAAAAAATATTGACCGAGTAAACATTGTTCATCTATAGAAGCGTCACTCTTTCCCTCTTCCCGGCCGTTTATCAACCGTTATAGACCTATAATATTTACGAAGCAAGCAAAAATATTGAACTTGGAATTTGTTACAATACCTATATAAAATTATATCATAATTGTATCTCTGTAGCTGATGCGTATTGAGTCGTCGAAAAACCGAACGCACTCGGATATCGCCCTGTATACAAACACGGTGTATTATTATGTTATTATATATTACTCGTACGGCCGCCATGTGTACAATATACATGACGTAAGTGCGGTATACAGTGGTCGCCAACGGTACGCATTGCTATTATTATGACTATATAGTTATGATTATGATTATTATTATTATGATTATTATTATTATTATTATTATTGTTATTATTATTTTATCATTGGGGCCGCGGCGATCGGATTTATTAGATTAATGAACCGATTGAGAGCGAGTGCTGCCAGGAAATAGGCAGTTGTGACCTATTGTGGATCTATCAATGCCGTTGATTGGACTAAACTGAATCGATTCGGTCGCATCGAATATAAACCGTGCCGGATACGGTTTTTATTGGTATCCATTTAGGACGCGACGGGACGAGCGGAAACGGCCTCGTGTCTAAAATGTCGTGTGCGTTGTGTATATAAAAACTTTATAATATATACATTATATATATATATATATATATATATATATATATGTACTTACGGTGACGGACGATATGTATACATCGGAGGTAGGTGGTAGGGGACGCAAAAATCGAGGCTGTTTGTCGATTAATTTTATTGCGCACGCTGTATACTGCAGCATGCAATTTATACACACATAGATCTGCACGCATCCGGGCGATTGCGACTCGTCGATTTCAAACCACCCTTCGTCACTCTCCCCCCCCCTAGCCCACCTTCACCAACACAGGCCTTTGGTGGGCCAAAACAGAGAAGAATAGAGTGAGATGGAGACAGATGGAGAGATAACAATAACCATACACCGCCGGATAGGCATTAAATAATGTATATATATATAGGAGATAAAAACGAATTCCCCCGGTCGAGATCGTTCGCGCGCGGCATACGTACAATAATTGAACGGACCCGAAGAAGTCTCTTAGATTGGAAACCATCATTGACCACCACCACTGCCGAGATCGTTTCGGCGACTCTCGCGTCAACAGCTATACAACAGTGGGCTGTAATAAAGGCCGCCTGTACACCGCGGTATAGTATATAACCGTAAGCAATAATAGTACAAATTATATATATGTACACATGTTATATTATTATTGCGTTGTAGTACAAAGTATACGCGAGGTGAATTTCGTTTCGACAATACTTATGTGGTAGCGTGGTAGTCGGTGGTTGGGGGGGAGGTGGTGGTATAACAGCGGCTATGTGTTCAGTTGTAAGGTCTTCTCCTCCGGTTACACTTTTTCTCCATTTCTATAATCGATATCTCGGATTAGACCATTTTATACAATTATCACAGCGATCGCCACGTAGAACTTGCTGCAATGGTCCATTTTTCTTAATATTTTAATATTATTATTAAATAATCAATATGAGAATATATTTTGTTATGGCATGTACACGCGATTGGACCAGTAAGCGTGGTTACATTATGATACATGATGTGGTGGACAAACACGACAGAGTGCATCTTGTTAAATCCTGAATATGACTTGCGAGGATTTAAATAGCACTAGATAGGTACACACATACGCATCTAATTGCAGGCGTGTTGCATTTTATTTAGCAAATTTTTTTTTTTTTTTTAGAAAAAAAAGAAACTCCTAATATCACGTCACAAAATAAAAAATACTATTTCATATTTTATCAAACGTCACGCAAATAATAACGATATAACCAGCTAAGGTGTAGACACCTAAAATTATTTGATACAGCTAATGCGTTTGTTTGTTTCATAACCAATATTAGTTCAAACCATGTTAACAGGATAATTATTCAAACATCTAACTACTAATTTTCCGATGAATATTTATAAACATTTTTGGAAAATATGCGTTGTGCAATTGATCTCATATCGAATTGTCTCTACATATAATATGCTAATAAACTTTTATTTTTTATATGACAAGTTCGATAACCTACGTATGAGCGGGTTGCGGGTAGTATAAGTGGACCATAATGACGAAGGTCACGCATTCTTCTGCTCGTCAAATGCCTAAAATGATGCCAAAATAAAATAAATATCCCAATGAAATCTAAATTAATGTTTAGATTATAAAAAAATATATTTTAAGCAAAGGAAATTTCGAAACGAGTTGCTTATCCAATCAACGTGCAACAAGCCAATACAAAGCAATCCCTCTGTATATTAATATATTATACAGTTTACTGAAAGCTCCGTTAGGCTGTTCGTTTTTTGTATACGTCGTAGCTAGTGCTATATTACTATTATATGGGATTAAAACTTCCATATCGCAGTCAATTAAAAAAAATCGTAATATGGACAATTTCAATTAATAAAATAAATATGAGTCTATAATCAAGTTCGGTTTACAAAAAAAAAAATTTCGTTAAACAGCAAAAATACGTTGTTAAATGCAAGTTTGTCATGTATAATTATAGAGGTCTCGCTGTTTACATAATATTATTATATTCTTAATCACTGTTATTAATAAAAACTATTCATCTTTAATTCGAATGAGGTGACTATATAGGTTTTTAATATATAAGAAGGTATAGGTACTATACGTACGTTGCATGTATAATGTATATGTATTATAATATACGAGTATATATATATATATATAGTGTTGTGTTGCACATCATCATTTAAACGGATCGAATCTCAAATTCATCTCGACGACTTGTGCCAAACGATCATTAAAAAAGAAACACACGACGGAATGTCGTCGCCGCTTGTGCACGCGTAATATTATTACGCGTGGTATACTGCTTTCATCCGGACAATTATCGAGCATTATATCATTACCGCGGTATATTAATATGTGCGACACGCGCGCGCACGGATTTACGATTTCCAGCCACTTAATAATAATAATATCATAACATAATATTATAGTGTATGTAGGTATGTATAAATACTTTTATGTACTGCTGCGCATCACAACTGCAGAGCAGAGCCAATTATAACAGAAAGATATAATACGTGTGTATACGAATGCATGACGTATATATTTCAAAAAATTTTTTTTACATTCGTCCTTTTCGTCAATGAAAAAAAAAACCACCTCGTCCGCAACGACGACGCACCCGCAACACGATCGTCACTCTCTACAGAAGTAGGTATATATTATATTATATGTATTAAATCGCATACGATATTATTATCCTAATATCGTGGTATAATAAATTATCGTGCGCGTACGATATTTGTAATATAATTTTAGACGCCTAGAAGCCGGGATATTATACATATATATATTTATATATAATATAATGCTTTCCCAACGATTTATTTATGAGTATAAAATATGTGTCCCGTTTACACGCGTTTTCGATATTCCGGCGTGTGTCGCACGTTTTTCGATTTGGATGATTTACAAAACGAAACACCACATTCACGTCTAGTTCGTATTTTTTTTTTACGGCACTACAATATATTTTTTTATGTATATTATACATCACTGTAACTTAATGTAATATATTATTACGAATTTGGATCGGTGGTACAATAATTACGGCTGCTAGCAGGTGCCAGCTATATTATATATTATATGAACAAGTCCGCGTACCGGAAATCGTGACATAATTAAAAGTTGCGACGATTATCGTTATAATTATCACTAATATCATTATTTCTGTCGTTACATTTCTCACCGTTGTTCGTTTAACAAGGAAATATGTGAATATTAAACTTAAACCGTTGACGGCGGATAAAAAAAGGTCTAAACGCATAAAATAATATTATAGTCGGACGTTGGTGTTTTTTGCAACGACACATGATCGCAATTGTTTTATGCATATATGCACATATATATATAAAATTCAATAGGTGACGATAAGTTACTGCGAAATAACAAAATAAGTACAGTAAAATCCTAAATATATTACCTAAAAGAACTGAAGGTAGTGGGTACCTATAGGTTATACATACTGAAACATATTGAAAATCTTGGATCGGTAAAGATTGAGATATTTTCAGGCCTAAATTATATATATATATATATATATATATATATATATATTATACACCATCAAATATGCATAATATTTTACACATTGTAAATTATTGTATTAAATATTTAAATGTATTGAAACATAATTTTAAAAATATAACCAAAATTATTATCAATAATCTTTTTAATACACCTCTATAAGTGAACTAAAACTGATAATTAGATTTTTATTTTTTACAAAATCTCATCTAAATAAATCCTGTATAATATCGGTCTCACGGATAGTATTCGATTATTCCAATAATCAGTTATAATTATTAAATTTGTACGATCGAAGTAATGTGTTAAATAACAACATCATGTTCGACGAATAAAAAAATATCTTGGATGTATAATATTTTAATATCATATATCCCCTACATGGCTGTAATTGTACAATAGCTTTACCCTATATATATTATATATATAATATATATATATATATTTATAATATTGTTCGTAGGTATGTAGAAGCTCACAAGTGGATCTAATCGAATCAAATTGATTTGATTGCGCACAATTGAATTTGTGTGCTCCGCGTGCGACCGGTCAATGCGTTTCCAATATTGCATGTATACAAAGATAACAATAATCAGATAAAAGGTGCGTTGTACATACTATTCAAAACCCGGTGAAGTTTGCTGTCTGGTGTGTGCTAGATCATAGTTTAATTACTTTGACAGTTTTAAATGTACTAGTGGATATAATTGTATACCTAATATCATAATGGTCGCATACTCGCATGCAACAAGACGTACCACAACTATACGTTAAATACCCGATGAGCATGAAATGTATTAAGCGAAACTTTGAATTTTATGCTTTTGTACAAGCAGTATAAGGATACAAAATAGGAAAATATATTTTAATTACGAATGTAGTTAATAGTAAGATAAATTACAAATTACAAAGAGCACACCTTATGACCCTGGAAGTCCGATAAAAATCAATTTTATTATAAATTTATTACAGCAATGACTCGCTCTCATCACCCATTTCCCACGTGTTATTAAATAATAATATACAAAAAACAATTTTAAAACAATTATTAGTTATACTGCATGGATATTTCAACATTTTTAACGTAAGACACCATTATACAGAAAACTATTAACGTTTTAGAAAAAAACCTTAACTACGCATAATTAAATGAAACAATTTTATAATTTAAAGATTTCATGATTTGAAGTCGTTACAAAAAAATTACTTTTGTTTCTATCTTTTTTTATTGTTTTCAGTTTTTACTTTTGCAGTACAATAAAGGTACTTTTTAATCTTATATTCCATGGTTGGATATTTTCTGGAGAGTTAATATTGAATTTTGAACGTGTAGCTTATCAGTAATAGGCATTTAAAGCTTAGATAAGTCGAGTGATAGATCAACATTTTGCACGGTACCTCTGCTCTAGTTTATTCGTCTCATTCAAACCCAACATCCAAAATCATTAAATAACTTATAATAATTAATCAACTACTCTTTTCCGAAAATCAATTCCCTAATATCAAAACACTCTGACAAAGAATATTCTACTACAGAATAGGAATTAAAATTAGTCACATCGTCGTTTGAAAAATTAAGAAATTACAAAAATATGAAGCAATAAGAAATGCGCAAAGTAGGTGTGCAGCTGATTCTAAGCAAACCGTATTATGGGCCACCATTTCCGCCTCGAACGTGGTATATAAGTTCAGCGATTGTGGTACATATATTGTTATGCTATGCCATGGTATAACCGTGCCGAAGGTGTTACGTCAATTTTCACAGCAAGTCGTCGGACGAACTACGAGGAAAACGAAATCTGACAACGAATTTTATACACGAAAGTGCGTATAATATACATATATTGAAAAATATTTTATTGTGTAATCGGTATTCACTTAATTTTACGTTTGTTATTTTATTTAGTTTCGTTATTATCATTCTAGAAATGAAACGTGAAACCGATAACTGGCGCAGTATATTATAATTATAAATAGTCTGTAACAGTATTGTCGATTAAAATAAAGTATGCGTTTATATGTTTAAGCTGTATATATATAGATACCGTATTTATATAGATGTATAGTAACTACGTGTATCTGTACATCAGTAAAAATATTTTATGATAATCATCTTACAAAAATAATGTTTTCAGCTATAAAAGTTATTCTAATTCTAAAACGTCTTATTAACGACACTACTAAAAATACGTTAATAAAATATAATTTATCACCTCCCAATAGCACTGTGAAACTCGTCTGTAGGGAATATAATTAATTACATTAATTTCGTTAACACAACAAGTGGAAAAAAAATATATTATATGCTCACGTCAAATAACGCGTAAAAACGACAAACGGGAGAAAAACAATTTTTTTTTATACCTGCACACAAAATATATTGTGAAGCCTACCCAGTTCTTAAATAATATATTTATAAGTACTATATTTTTAGCAAAAATACTAAGTCTCGATTATTCGTTATACAGATATTGTTGTTAATATTTGCTTGGAAAAAACACAATGGTATTATGTAATTATTACTATATCTAACTATACACATTATTATAGGTATATGTCACTCAAATTCACATTTTAATTTTTATATTTCATTTGATCAAACCAAAAAATTATTACTTGACAGTGTCATAATTTATACTACCCATAAAGTAATTCTACATTTTAAGTTAATTTTTTGAAAGCATTGCATTGCATAGCTGGTTTTATTATTTTTATAATTTTTCTATTTTTATTAACTATATTATTATAGTATATGTATATTTAGTTTCATAACATTTGGAAAAAAACACAATCATAAAAAAAATTTTTTACATTATATTTATCAATTAAATTTTGCAACATTATGTATAATGCGAATGAACGCTACCTATGAAAAAAAAAATTATACAAAAATGATTTTCAAGCATAAGTTTAAATTGTGATATTTTTTTTTTATGAAATATGCAGCTCACACACATACACATTCGGTTTTCGCATCCGAAGAACGCGTTTCACATATCATAACAGTTCGAATAATCAGTACCGTTCTACCGTGTATCATTTTTGATATTTTTTTTTTTTTTTTAAATCTCTCCGCAAACTCGGCGGCAATAATAGATAAGCGACCGTTAATTGACCATGAATACGCCGAATATATAATTTAAAGCTCTCGCGATTATAATACCATAATAACGCAAACATTGCAAATACACAAACTATTGTACGGTAAAATATTATAATATTATTATTATTATTATATTATTCGCCTTATCTGCCGTCGTATACTCGTATGTGAGTGCGCGAAACGCAGAGAATCGTTAACGCTTTCATAAACAACGACCGTTTTATACTTAATTAATTCCTGCAAGAGAGAACAATAAAATATAATATGTGTACGTGTATTATGTATGTATATGTTGTATATATACTCGCATATTACGTGTTTTAGAAATGCCATTCAAAACGCAAGAAATTCGTTTACGATTTCGGTATAATATAATATAATAATTCGTGTGAGCGAGTGTGTGTGTGTGGTTTCAGATAATAATATTATTATACGTTATACGCAGTTCGTATGTAGACGTTATACGGAAAAAGTATACAAAAAATACCTAATTTAACGAGTACACGCTTCGTACTTTTTACAATATACTTATTGTCTAAAATATTATATCGTTACGCAATATAAATTCACGTATAATACAATATAGTAAATCAATTTGAGCTGTGCAGCGGTGGCGTTAAGCAAGTCTAAAAAGATAGTCGAGTAACCGTATTGTGCGCGCGCGTGTGTGTGATGTTGTTATACATATTATTATTATTATTATTATCTTATCGTTTAACCTTAAGACGGGCTGTGTATTATATTATAAAATGTACTGCAGTTGTGTTATTATGATACAAACTATAATATAATAATTGTATAGTAGTGTCGAATACGAAATCGTTTTTATCCCGTATACGACATGATGATAATATAGGCACAGCAAACATCGTAAAACAGAAGTTCAACATATTATTTTTAATTTCAGTCTAACAAATATACGGTTTCGATTATTAGAAAATAATGATATAATGTTATAATAATTAGGAGGTATACATAATAATATACAGTGAGAGAAAAAATCGAATTTGTAAATATCGCGAATTCGGTGTACAATAATGTACAACTTACTCTACCAGTGTACTGCAACAATGAGAAAGAGTAAGAAAGGTACGTGTGCAGCAGGACTCTTGAAAACGCCGCGCAACGACCGCATTATAGGCCTATAACAATATTATTTATTATTATTATACTGTGCGTAGAGACGCTCTTTGCAACAATCTTATTTCTGCGTCGCGTGTACCAATCGATTGCAGTGTGTAATATACTATATAAGTGTATAAGTCCACTATTATATTACGGTTGTAGTGGTCCGCACACAAGTATAATATACGCGAACGATACTCACGATATAATACTCGTGTGGGCACTCATGGGTTCGGCACCGAGCGGATGTAACGTCCAATTTTCCTAGCGCTTATATATTGTTGGGTATATGATATACATATTTTATAAATAAGCATGATGATTATATACCTACATAACAAAATATATTATTATATACATGCGTGGCGAGGACGACAACGATGATGACAATAAGACGAAGAAAATCGGAAAACTGACACAAAAGCGACAAAATCCAAATCAAACGTCGAAATCATATTTACCTTTTGTGTGAGAGGCACTGTTATCCACATATACCACCTCGATCTAACTACTTATGCCTCTACTACGAATATCATAATAACAACGATCAAACGATATAATAATATTTTCGTCGTATGCACAAAATATTATTATAACACAAGTATCTATACATATGTAAATTTGTATACAGGATGTGAAAGAAAGTGCTGACAAAATGAAATAACTTTTATTCTAACCAATGTTTAAAAATTTTTTTTTTTAAATAATAGCCAACTTGTAAACTTAATCTTTAAATAAATTTTGGAGGTTAAAACGTTTATTTGAGTAATTTATCAGTTAAATTTTTTTTAAAATCAACATTTTTTACAAATTAATTTGTAGCGTAATAACTTTTGAAAATTCCTAGCGTAACTATATAATTTCTCGAATGATTAGCTATCCACAAAGTTTTCATATTTTTTGTGAAACTTTTAACTATAATATTATAATATTTTTGTATTTTTATGTTAGGTCTTTCTGTTACACCCTATATAGAACCCATCGTGGTGGGTTCTACACTACGATGTAGACTGCGTTATATATAGGTTGGTGAAAAATATAATATATATGATATTATTATATACTTATGAGTACCATCGTGCTATAGTAATGGCTCCGAGGGTAAAGTTTGTTAAAACGAACATGGTTCATTTGTTCATTGAAATATGGCAGGCCGTATTCCTCATCGCGCTGAAAAGTGAACCCTTAAAGAAATCTATACACGTAAAACGAGAGCGAAATATGTTATTATTATTGTTATTTTATATACCTACATATATTATGTATAGGTATTTTGTATGGGTTAATGCACTGTGTGGTCAGTTCATTATTCGAAAAACCGAAAAACGTCAGTCGTTATCCCGTGGCGAAGATAAATCTCGAGAACTTCCTTAACACTAGCGTACTACACTATAGGATGAATGATATAATATTGTATATAGTAATAATAATAATAATAATGAAAAAAATATGTAAACAGGAGTATTGCCAAAAACAACGTTTCGGGACACTTTTCTCATAATACTATGCCCTCATCGTGGACTGGTCATAACTGTATAATGCCTAGTAACGACTGACAAATTTAGTAGTCATCTTAGTCGGGGAACAAGATTGAAGGTTATTGTTTACAATTTTTAAACATCTTTAGTGCATGTCTTAAACCGTGCAGATAATATTAGAGTGCAAAAAAAATTGTTCTATTGATCTAGGCCCGCCGTAGGTTATTAAAACAATAATTTATACGTGTTATATCTGTACTATAATACATATTATACTTGATTTGAGACCGCAAAAACGACCATCGAATAAATGAACTAAAACTTATGACGATAATGATGATCAATTACAAAAATTAGTGGTCTTACCAAAGATTACCGTTCGATTGGTACTGAATGTATTATATTCTTTATTTTATTGATTCAACAGGCCTATAGATAGGTCAAGTAAATAGAGTATTATATAATATCATAGTATGATTTGTAGGTACGTCCACTGCAAGGCACGTCTTTGAGTTTAATATATGCAATTAATGAGACAAGCGCTCTATATAGTGTGCATATAGATTACATGCGCACCATTTTTGATATCAAATAAGCCCTTCTGTCACAACTCGCCTCCCAACCGATAAATCCTCGGTACGTATTTGTTATAAATAGCTTGGCACAGGAGTTTGTAATCAAGAGAAAAAAATATAGAAAACTTCAGGATCCGCTACTGCAGCTCCTGGCAATCGTGCATCACAATGCATTATGTGTATTATCTACGTACAAATATAATTGTATTATACGATCCGGTTCGTCGACGACCGTATCATCATTTATATAATTACAATAATATACAATATAACATAACATTGTATTGACTGAAATCTGCTCCAGTACCGATAAGAAGCGAGAGTCCTACGAGACGACGGCTGCACTGCAGTATAGCATCGTATGCTATATACACCGCGGTGATGGTCGGTTAATTCTCGACCTTATAACGACTATATTGTACCTACATACACGTGTATATATAATGGGGACACAAGAAGTCTTTTTCATTTTTATTTTTAAATCACGCACAGGCGGACGGTCGAGATAAAAAAAAACACGCACACAAACACGAGCTATCTAGGGAAGGGAAAAGGACATCATCATTACAAGAGCTAAAACACATATAATAATGACATAGGTGCGCACATGTGTCGGAGCACGCGAGACGGTGACGCGGTGTGTCGTTGGATTGAGGGTGGCGGGTGGGTGGGCGATGGGTGAAGTAGGACCTATAAAGGGTCTGATCTTCCTGTTCAGCAATCATTCACCCCACTGAGATCGGATAGAAACGAATACGATTTTTATCTAACCGCGCGCAATATGTTATATCTACCGGACGAAGAAGAACCGGTGTAGCCATCACGCGTGTCGCCGCCCTCATCTGTGTGTGTGTGTGTGTGTGTGTGTGTGTGTGTGTGTGTGTGTGAGCGAGCACATTACACACACTATTAATATAAAAAGTCGAGAAGGGTTTGTTAGCGGTCGGTTTGACGCTGCCGTTGTGTACGAAATTACCGCCGAGTACCGACTGCGTCAATGATCGAACGAATCCCATCAATTTCTCGACGACGATTTTTTTACGTTCATGACATCACACCATCGGAGCTGAAAAACAAGGAGAAATACTGTGTGATTCCACCGTTTTTTCTCGGTAATTATTTGAAAAATAATCGTCTCCACCATGCGCGGAGGCGAAAATAGTACGGGACCAATTTAGACTACCTTATTAATTACATCGGGATACATATATATGTGTGTGTGTGTGTGTGTGTTTATACTGAAATTATTGTATGTGTCGGCACTAATTAATACGAAATATTTTTACCGACTTTATACGCGTATAATATGACGTAAATATAGGGATGAGGCGCGTTTAAATATTTTTTTTCGAAATTACAAAAACATATTTAAAAAAAAAATATATATATATATTATATATTATACATGTATATGTATTATCTTATATATGATAGTTTCGGTTATATTCCCAAGCGATGGTGATACAATAGTCTAAAGTTCATGCGTATTACGGCGGTGTGTTGTATCGTTTCTTAGATTTGGTTAATACGAAATACTATGTTCCCGAGTATTATACATGCGCGTATATATATAGAATGTACTCACGAGGTCTAAAAAGTGAAAACACGCGATATTATATCAAACTTTTAATTAAAATATTGTACCTATAGGTATATATAAAATATACATGT
The DNA here is from genome assembly GCF_037042655.1 of Diuraphis noxia. NCBI lineage: Eukaryota > Metazoa > Arthropoda > Insecta > Hemiptera > Aphididae > Diuraphis > Diuraphis noxia. Next base: position 11,677,653 of record NW_028301713.1, read on the forward strand.
GTGTGTGTGTACAGAGTATGAGTATATTTACCACCATCATATACGAGAACGCGTTGGATTCCCTAATGCAAGAGCGCGCACACGCGTACACGCCTCCGTAATAAATAGACTTATTACGGTGAAAATTATTCGCGAAAACTGTTATCGAGTTTTCTTACGCGTACGCGTATAATAATAATAATAATAATAATAATAATAATATAATATAATAATACGACACGTAGGTAATAGTGTATACACGCGTAACCGTGCGTCGTGTACGGGGGGGAACCACATTACTTAAAGAAACTCAGAGACCGTAAACTTTTATTATTTAATTACTATATTACCCTAAACGGGCGAGGCGAGCAACTATACATACATGTATATAAACAAAAACGGAGGGACGCGTGGTGATGGAGGTAGTGCAGTGCGTTGTTACGTTATATTATTTTACGGAAGTTGCTTTGTATATTATATTATATTTATAACGATTGTTGTAGTAGATTAGAGTGCGATACGTCCGAAGTCGCGAAACCACGTCGATGGGGTGATGTGGTTTAGCGTCGTATTCGGGTCGTCGACATTGAAGTACATATATTATACTCGTAATCCACAACGGAAGTGGCGTTGGGGAGACTTTGCATTCAAAAATATCGGCTGTAGCTAGGAAACTTCCGAGGACTGAAGCGTGAGTTATGATAAAATATTATAATTAAAAAAAAAATCGAACAGGTTCCCGTCATCCGGGACAGTGATAATATGATGCAAATATGAATGATACCAAAAAAGATATCGTTAAACGCAGAGAGACGGACGTATATGTTTAAACGAATTAATTGGCGCTTCAGAAACTAATTGCCGTTATACTATTCTGTATTTGTAAATTTATTTCAAGAAAAACGATTCGCAAAATAATTTTCAGCGAAAAAGAAGTTTCTAATTTGAAAATACACAAGTATTTATCTCCATCACAGACCACAGTATAATATAAGTAGCCATCAATATGAGTAGTACACTCAACGTTACAATAATTTAAATTATGGTCTCTAGTCGTGTATAATATCAATTAAAAAAATATATCAATTTTTAATTTATTGTAAAGAAAACATTTATAATACAATAAGTAAATAATAACATTAAGATTAAATTTTACAATAAATTATCTATACCTACAATCAATAATCGGATCGCAAAGGTAGGGAACGTGTTCGTTGAGTCATCCTGTATAACATAACGTATTATTATACAGGTGCGGTAATACATTATACCTATATACGAGTAAGTAGTCGAAGTGTAATTAGTTTATCGGTGTTGCATTCAATTCGCTATGAGCAGCGGTGTCCTGCTCTGTCCGTCGCATCGAATTAGACGGGTCGGGTATAGGTTCGTAGCGTTTTCCGCCCGTCGCGACGATGACGAACCTCACTTCCGGTGCTGGACGATGACGGCGAGAAGATCGTCTCCAGCTTCCGTAATGTGTGGTAATAATATATGTATATATATATATATATATAATATATAATATGTATAGCTGCAGTATAATGCGCATAAACTGTCCCGCTGCAAACGGGCGGAAACGGATTTTTCGAACCACCGCCACCGTCACCGTGCCCGGTTTATGGTTTTAATAAGCGAACAGATAAAAGGGAGACGTTTATATTATTATATATACATGTATACATACACCGCGGCCGCCGTGTATATTAATTAAAAACCAGCCGCACAGCGCGAGTCCCGCGAGAAATACTCTTACAGGCGCCCGCGTGCCCATATAACGCTGCAAGTGTATATTATATACACGCTGTTTGTGTATAATAAGAGTACACAGTGTAGCGGCGGCGTGCAGCGGGAGGTGCAGCGGCGAGGGTCCTTATCTGAAATGGGAATTTCGCCTATCGATCCGTAAACGAAAAAGCCGAGACCAACTCCAAATGCCCTACACGAGGACTCGACATCCAGTCCACTAGTCCTCTCGGGGACAAATAATTAAAGAGTCGGTTCGCTGCGGTACGGCCAATATAAGTTATATTGGCGTGTATAGTATACTGAAGAATCAATTGGGCGAAAATCTTGATGCCGCGTCGTCTGGATCGAAAACGCAGGTCTTCCGGAAAATATAGGAAATGCTGTCTATGTGGAGCAGTGGAATGCGAAGCGAACGTCGAAAAATCGTCCGTAAATATATTATATTTACGCCTATAATGCCTATATTATAATATATTTAAAAAAAAATTATTTTTGTAGAATAGCAAAAATCGTTGGTGGCACCAGTGATGACAGCAGCTGATAATATCGTATAATATTTTCCCGCGCGAATCGAAAGTTCAAAAATAAACCCGCAATTTATCTCGACGGCCGTATAATCCCTAACATTAAATATAGGTTTCTAGTTTTATATTTAGATCATCCGCGCGTGCGTTGATTTATTTCATTCGCTGCAGGAAAATAAAACATAATATCATATAATATCGCGTGCAGCGCGTTTTTTTTTTAAAGAGATCGTTGCATTAAATCAAGACCGGACATTAAAGTGAAACTGATTAATACCCTCAAATATCACGGATGAGTTAATTTTAGTAGATTTTTTTGTACATATACATAATATACTGCAATATGCGTAGTATGTGTGTGTAGGCTTTAAGCCCGACCACGAAATATTGTGTCAATTCATTCGTTAAGTGAGTCTATTCGTCTCGCGATGATATATAATAATAATAATAATAATAACGTTATAATATATATGCTGTTCATTATAGCTAGGATATGTGCACACAAAGATATTATAAAACGTGCGTCGGCGTTGATAAATTTATAGAAAATCATACTAAAAAAAAAAAATATGAACCTTAATATGCAGATAGTAAATATAATAAAATAATATTATGACATGTTGCGAATGAATATAGCTCGGGTACCTATTATAGGTAAGTATAAAATAGTACCAATTGTATTTTATAATGAAAACGAAAATGAAGATAAAAAAAAAATGAAGAGATTGGTTAGCCTGTGTAATAGCCTATTGAAATAGGTATATTATCATGTTTAAGAGTCGTGCAAAACTTTTTGAAAACGCCGCAATCCGAGAGTTGCAGAAAAGTCGGGAATCCAAGCTTAAAAATTGACGATCGTGTCTTGAATCGCCCGTAATATACGTAAATGTTCAGACTCAGCAAACGGTTTTGTTATATCTCTCGTTCATTTATATTCCTTATTTAAAACCAAAGTTCATGAGTTAATGAGTGTCGGGACGGAATTTTACTTTAGGCGGATGCTTCGTCGTATTGTCTGCAGAGGAAACAAGAAATATCGCGATTAAAATGCTTGAAACGTTTTACAGCATGATAATTAATGGTAGGCATAATATATAGGAAATAATTATTCAATATAATTCATCGGATGACATGTGCAAAATCACAAAACGTATAAATAAAGTAATTCCTTGTAATAATATTTGGACGTTCACAAAAACATTACCACCATATTATTATTAATATTATCAAAGTCGTTGGGTTCCATCACCGGATGGCCTATTCTCTCATCATATTATAATATTGTCATGTAAATAAAATATTCTAAAATATATTGTCATCATATTCATTTTCCAACATAAACGAGTGTTGTTGTGTGCGCCAACTAGTTTAGTGCACACACACACACAAATACAATTAAATTATAAAAAAATAAAGACAATACCAAATTCTTAATAATAGGCCAATAAGCAAATCAGCTGAAACAGTAATTTGTAAAAATATATTTAAAAACGTAAACACTATGGTTGCGAGGCAGTGCCTGCTGGTCTCATTCATATATGAGACTAATTATGTTTGAGGTGTTTCGTTAAGATATCGTTTTCTGTGTTTTTGTTTTAAAATAATAAAAAGACATTCTAGTAGTTAAAATTATTAATTGTAATTATTATTGAGTGTACTATCCGATAAAGGAGGTATACGACAGTATAGATTGTTAATTTTCTCCTAAAAAAAAAAATTCTTATATCATAAAATATATAATATATACGTTTTGTTATCATAATAGTGAGTTTTCTTGATTAAAACCGGTGCAGCAGCTGCAGGTGTAAAAAGAGTAGTTAATGCGCCGTGGAGTCGCGGTGTGCGTTAATAATTAATTCTTAATTTCACGGATGTTATTGCTGTAAATCTGCGCCAAACCATCATCGATCGTTTCTCCCTGATAATATTATGGTTTAATTATTGCAGCAGCGAACGTAGGTGGATAGGATATAGTAATAATTACAATATAATAGTGTACCAATAGCGTATATATGTATAAATATGGACGACAGATAAATAATTCGATTCCGTACATGGTACGATGTGATTTTTTACGCCAACTGTAGGGTAGGAATAGCTATATATTATTATAATAACACGCATATTATTATTATTTATCAGTAAATTGATTTATTTTTTCAGCGCCACAGTAAATTTCAACTATTACATCACTATCGAGGCCCCCGATTCGGGGCATTTAATAAAATAATCCGATGACACGAAAATTACACCAGAAATGTTTTTTTTCCCCCCAAGATTGATTGGTTATTTAAATTACACCAGAAATGTTTTTTTTCCCCAAGATTGATTGGTTATTTGGTGAGTGACGTATTATTATTATTGTTAATAAAACGTCAAGAATAATTATTAAAACGGTAAAAATAAATTTTAAATGATTTTATAATAATCGTTATTCTCAAAGAACGCAATACTGTCGTTAACGTTTAATTACAAAAATATAATTATTTTATTATTATTATTATTACGATTTATACATAGATAATAAATTTAAAACACACGCCCACAATGGCGAATCGTCACGAATAGGATACTTCCACAAAATCAAATTTGTGAGTTACGTTTTATGAAATTTTTAGATTTTTGGCTTGGATATGAAAAAAAAAATAAATGATAAATTAAATTATTTTGTAAATGTATCTAGAAAATTAAAATAAAAATATTTAATCAAGTCGCTACACTGGTGTTCAAATTTGAAACTTTGAACAGAAACGTGATACTGTTTTTAAATTTAAAAGTTTAAAACCAATTATAAATATTTCCAATGTGCCATATTAGATTATTTTTAAAAGCACCCACCGTACATATCCCATATGTTACCCAATGCAGACTATATTAACTAAATCTAATTTTCAACTGTTGACCATTTTAAAAGTTGCATCAAAATTGATTGATTTGCCCTACTCAGATTCTAAAACAGATCAAAAACAATAAATATTATAACATCGTAGGTATATTTTGGATATGGGAATCAGTGTCTGAACTAGAAAAACGTCTAATTTGACGACAAACGCTGAATGATTGTTTTAAAAGGAATTATTATTTTATTTTATTGTGTATGGTACCGATTGTTGTATGACGTGTTGTGGTCGAATTACCGACGTATTGTGTTAATCAAGTCGATCGAAAACGTTTACTACGATGTCATCAAATACCTCGTTGATTAGTGTCGTGGCCCGAGAACAATGGGACGTCTAAGGGTGGTAGATAAAAAGGATGCGACTCCGCCCGCAACGATATTGTGACACGAACACAATAGCGAGCAGGATACCACGACGACGACTGGTCTGTTGTACTTTTGGATCATCGTCGTTAAACCAAACCGTGGCCGAATGATTTGTGTTAGTGGAAGGTACAAGACTTAAACACACTGCACACAATAATATTAATAATATTATGCTTATTATTATAACAATTTGTAATAATTTATAATACGCTATTAATGCGATTTCTGCGACGAGACGAGTGGCCTGCAGACGAAACTTTAAGCCCCGCGAAAAGCTGATGAGCTGCAAAACGCGTTTAGAATGAGACTTGCGCACTTGTTTCGTGTTATCGTATAGTTACAATAATACGTATTATTGTTATATTACTACTCTCGAAAATCGAAATCGTCCGAAATCAATTATTATTAAATGTCGGCATCGGTGCCTCAAATGCTTCTATATAATATGTATAGAATCTATAACGATTGAAGTACACAATGTATATATTGGTAAGCGCCGTAAGTAAACTACGCGACAACGCAAACATTGTTAACGGATTCTATCGTCCGATAACTATTACATTCACGCGCGCACACACACACAGCGATGCTCACATAAACCCACCCGAGGTTGGCGATCATACGCGATACATAAAATAATACAAAGATAATAAAATATAGTAATGGAAATGAGTACCTAATACATATTATTTTGGCGTGATTGAATGTTAAGGAGCTCAGGCTAGTTATCACAGTGCAATATGGTAATGAGATATCTGTTGTCATTGATTATATTACTATCTATCTTGGCACATTGATACTATTTGTGTAGGCATAGTAATAGGTATTATTGTATACTATATATATATATACATACCTATACTTTATATTTTATTTATATTTTACCATATTATTCTCTCACTCTGTTTCTATCTCTCTTTCTCCTAATAATTTTTTCTACTCTACTATTCCCATAATTAACAAAGATATTCATATCATATTATATTTTTAAGCTTAAACTTACATACTCATTTAATATTTATTGTTTTTCGTTGTCTCTTCTTTCTATACTTATCTAATATAATATAGTATTTGTTATATGTATATATGTAATATATGTACACAAACTGTCATCATATTTTATTTTATGTAATTTGAATTTATTTCCGTAAATAAAAAAAATATTATATTGTGATATTATACATGGCATTACTTTCAATTGCAGGCCGCAATCGAGAATCGGCGAGCCAGTGGAACATAAAATATTACAACGATTTAAAAAGTTGCTTTACATCAACAAAGTTGGATCAACGTTTAATAATTTCACGATCGAATATTGAAATTAAATACATATAATCTAAATCAATAGCTAATTGAAACGGTCGATATACGTGTTTTATTTGATTACAACAGATTTAACTATATAGGTACTATAGTAGAACTGAATATATTTTATGAATATTGAATATAATTTTATTTATTATATTTAGTACCTATGCTTATAAGTAATTGAACCTTAAATAAATAAATGAATAACAATTAAAACATTTTTGTCAGCTCAAAACCCTCTCGACAACATTGTATCTCCGATAAAATCTATTATGTCGACTCTTCACAGCTAACAGTATAATATTATTATATTATAATCGCGTCATGGCCGTATAATTTTATTATAGATTGATTGTCATTCAATTGTCAATTATTATCAAATTATTACTACACTCTACAATTAAGGGAGTCTATCATGACGCCGTTTAAACTGTTTAAGCCGCCCGTATATAAAATCTATAATATTATAGTATACAACTACCAGCCATCACGCCGCGGGTAGTATTCGTAGTATTCGCATGTATAATAATAATATAATAACATCACCGATTTACGAACCCATAAAATGATATTGAAAATCGGAAAAAAAGAAGATCTTATCGACCGATCATGATTTATTTTACGACTATAACCAGATGCCCCTGCACCCCTATTTATGATCATCCTTATCGGACATTTGTTTTCAAATTAAAAGACCGTTTCGGACGTCGAAAGCTGAAAACGATTTCGTTTCAATACCAAGTCACACAATAAAATAATACATGTTATTTAATTTCGAATACATAGGCTACTGCTATATTGAATCTTAAGCGATTTTAGCGATGATAATACCCGTCTAAAACGTTGGTCGATAGTTCTATTTATATTATGTTTTTCTTCCAATCAATATAATTATTATACCTCCTACTTTCAAAATATTACATATGTACTTATCATATTGAAGCGATTATTATCATTTTTTGTTATGAAAATAATTGCCTAATAATTGATTTGAAAATATTTAATAAATAGGGAGCATTACAGAATTCTAGCCGTATCTAAGATTCTGGTTTTGCAGAAAACAAAATATGATAACTTAAAATAAAAATATGATACCTATCCAAACAGTGTCATAAACTTGCAGAATCTGTATAACAATTCGTCTTTGCATACTTTTGTCACGATGAGAAACTACACCACCGCGATATTATATAATATAGTTTTAGCATGAAATAACAGATTTACGTTAATGACTCGCCAAACATCGTGTCGTCATCGTATAAAGGCTGAGAAACGATGCAGCCTCTAGCTGCTCTGCTGGGACGGCATTTAATGTATATATAGTACCTATTAACTATCGAATACAACACTGTCGCCATGTACGGATCGACTGCGGCGCAATAATAAATTACATGGCAAATTTCGTTTTTATCGTAGGTACCTAGAATATAGGTACTTTCAAAATCTCGTGACCCCCGGAGACTCGTGAAAAACGAATATATCTCTTTTTTCTCTTCGGTTCCAACATTTTATGTGCCGTCCGCGGACCCCCCCGAAATATTATTATCTCGTCGGATTTTTACGATTTGGAAATCACGATCAATCCGAGCCGCTTTACGACCCGATGAGCAGCACACCAAATACCTACCCGCACCTATAATACCTATACACACACACATATATATGTTATATTTTATTCATTTATTTTATTGTTATATTATTATATTATATTCCTCTTATAACATATTATCGTTGTGGCGGATCGGCGTGATGGATAGTGGAGGGTGGCATGGCGGGCGCGGTGGTATTTTTATATCGGAGATATTTACGATCGTGTAAAAGATTTACTATCCATTTCGGGCTCTCGGTGTCGTCGTTCGCCCCGACAATGCATTATATTTTTATATATAATACATATATAAATATAAACACATATATTGTATTTCTATTACCTACCACTATTACCTATACACAGTGCAAGCGTATATGTCTCGTCATCCCTCGTGCGTGAAAAAGGTGTGTGTGTGTGTGTTTGTGTTATATCGCAGTCCGTTCTTTTTATGCTCGCGCAGAGCCCCATCACGGAAACCGCCTAATAACAACCGTAATGAGAGCAGCGCCATATTATATGTACCTACTATTACATTGCGTATATTATTATATAGCTATTTTTGTATGACTACGACGACGATGAATTCCACCGATGCCGCAACCGTCGTAAACTACCCCCGAACAACGAGCGTTTACGGCGTTTTTTCTTTTATATTCACCTCGTTCTTGTGTACTTACCCACTCACACACCCTTGTGTTACGCTGCGCCACGAACGCGTACGTTCTGTCTTATTAAATCCCCTCCGTGGTAATAATAATAATATGACGTACACATATAAAAGTCGACCGGCAACCCAATATTGATAAATTTATAAATTTACAACCGACCGTTTCGGGGGACGACGGCGGGGCATTAAACGAACCAAGTGCTGCAGGACGGTTATATGGAGTTTGTTTGTTTTTTTTTTTTTTTTGGATGGGTCGAGGGGGGCGCAGCAGAATTCTTATATAAAAACTCGCACACCTATCATGCTTATACCATATACTGAAATACAAGTCTCTATATACACCGTATTCTGTACAATGTCGTTCGGATCGAAATTAAATCCATGTGCCCAATAAGAGCGCATGTAAATATTATATGGCCATAAACTATATATATATATATATGATACCACTGTATGGGTTTAATGCCTTGGCACCCCCTCAGACTTTAATATATGTATATAAAAATGATCTCACTCTTCGAATTTATAGGTAACATAAATGTACATTGTACGTCCTACATTGTATAACCTTAAAATGCGTTTTTTTGTGTGAACAAAATAATAGAAAATATAATATAATAACAACGTGAATGTAGCATACAATCGCGTTTGTTTACACTATTCTGCCAAGTGTAAATCTGTGATAATATATCACGGGATATACACTGGCTGCAGCTGCGCTCGATAGTAATACATCGACGGTATAGATGGGCACTAAAATTATTAATTTGTATTATAGGTAAGGTATAATATGAGTAAGTATTAAAATATGTAAGTATTATTCTGAGGTATTTTTTTTTTATTATTATAGTCGAATCAATGAGTTACGATTTTACAAATGTCTTTTTTTCCCAACGCGGCTTTATAATATATAAATATAATACTACTCGACATTCGACGACCGACGATACCTACCTACATAATTTATGACGTTTCTTAAAGCGAGATGTACCCAGCTATACAATACGCGAATTTTGGAGATAGCCCGAATATAATAGCTATATAAATACGTATATACACTTTTATAACTGGAAAAATGGTCACCCTACACTTTGTATACGTATAATATGTATAGTTTAACTATTTATAGCTTACTGAATTTAATATAGAAATCGTTGAAAATTCTTATCACATGTAAACAGTGGCGTACTTAAACCGAAATTTGGGGGGGGGGGGAAGTTAAATTTTTTTATTAACATATTGGATGACATGACATCTGAACATAACATTCAAAATTAAATCATTCAAAAATTTGGGCGCTGAACGTTTGGTCACATTGACCCAAAAGCCAACACGTTTGGGTACATAAATAGACACAACGTTTGGACACATAAAATAAAAGGTATTTTATAATTTTACCTGTTAAATCAGAGAACGTTTGGGTACATGATATACATACTATACAAGACACGTTTGGGTACACTTTATAAACACGTGATCTACAATAGTGGTATACTAATATACTTTATCTCCAAATCAATTAATATCAATTACTTACATTATTTTGATTATTTTCGTAATATATGCGACTACGAATTTATACGTAATGCATGTACTTGCTGCAGTTATCGACTATACTGATTATATTCTAGAGACTTACGTTGAGGAAAATAGTTGTTTTCTGCCATATCTGATCCTAGGAAAACAAATGGGCCCGAAGCATTTCATCGAGACTTTAATAGTCAGTTTTATACAAGCCATCCAAATTGTTTTAATATAATCAATACATTGATGAAAATTCAAGAAGAAACTTATTTAAAGTTATGCAGTATTAAGAAAAACATAAAAAATTGTACAAGAAAAGAGGATTCAGATAATGCTGAGTATATTTTTAAAAAATACAATAAATTCAAAGTTGACAACGATATAAAAATTATCTATATGACATCGGTCCACTTTTTGTCGGGAAAAAAAATAAATACCTATAGATAAGTATATAAATAACATAAGATTTTAATAGAATGAATAACTAAATATTTAATTTTAATAAAATAATTAAAATATTAATAGTAAAAAATAAATAATAAACATTTTTGGGAGACTATTAAGAGCCAATACTTCCTCGTGGTGTCTTCTGGGTAACGCTAATAGGCTCTAAAAAATAAAATGTGAACCTAATTGTTGGTACCCAAACGTAATATTATTTTAAAAATATTATGTTACCCAAATGTTGTATTGCTTTTTGGGGTCTGAAAAAAAGTGTGCCTAAACGTGTGTTCCCAATCGTTTTCTCGAATCTCAGGTAAAAATATCGATTTGTGCCCAAACGTGTTACGGTCAAAAATTTCGGAGGGGGGGATCCCCAAATAGGTTAGGTTTAGGTTAGGTTAGGTCATCCCCAAATAACCCCCCCCCCTTTAGTACGTCACTGTTTGTAAATTGTACAAAAAAAATTATAATATGGTTTACTTCATAGTTCATTCGTTTAGAGAAACTTTGTGCGGGCTTAAAACGACAATAATAGGACATCACGCATGATTATCCTCTATGAAATTATAAAAAGATGAAAATTCATCTCGTGCTTATTTTGGTGGAAAGGGGTTGGGGTGATTAACGTAAATTCATAATTATAATTCATTTTTTTTATTATTATTATTTTTTATTAGTTAGTACAATATAGTCCTTGAGGGGGATGATCGCTCCTATCCCCTTTCTACATTTTGTGCCCAGTGTTACTGATATACGTTATATTGTACAACGATAACTATAGTTATACCATTATAATGGAAGGATTTGGCCAATAAAAATAGTATAGTTATTACTTGCGATACTTTGAAATGAATATAGAACGAGCCGTTTCAAATAATGCGATATCAATAATATAATTCAGTTTAATAATTACTCGTGTGTATTGAAATGTGCATTTAATATTATAGCGTTATACGATGACGGAATTTATACAATTTAATTGGCACATAAAACCGGTGTGAATGCATTTTATTTTTGGCACGTAATCAAACTAGATGACGGTTCTTAAGATTTTATTGAATCTACCCAATCATTATTTTCGGTTTATATTATTGTCGTTTATAATAACGACATTCGCGTATTATCCAAACACACGCAGCGAGCCAACGTCCATAAACACAATAAAAATGTTCAAACTTCAAGTACATAATAATTATTCGACTAACGATATACATATAATTTGCCCGGGTGCATTCGGAGTACCTACATAAACTGTGCATTAACATGACATTATTTTTTGTTATACGATGCAATATAAAATTCGGAAAATATTCTATAAATAATACGTGTGACTATATAAAGAGCTGCATGTTTTCTTACATTACGCATCTATATAATATGTGCATGATTTAATATTTTTCAGCCCAAAACCTGTAAACTACATATAAAACTATAAACGTATGAAAAAATTGTTCGGTAATCTCGTCGTTGTGTAGCTCCCCGTGGTAGCCTGCATATTATAAGACTCGGTAAAATGGCGATCCGGTGGTATAAACAAAATAGTCATTTATACGTTTTAATGCTATCGGTCAATCTAACGCAAAAAATGTTTTGTCATTGTAATAACAATTTATTAAAAAATATTAGTTTGGAACTTATTAGGCCGTATTGTAACCTACTGATCCGTTTCATAAATTGCTTACTCTACGAGAGTTATGACTTTATGAGTAAGCAATTAGTATATTTTGTCCTGGCGTTTCCATATTATAACATATATTTTATGATTTTATGGGCAATACTTATTGTGTTTTAATTCGGACGAATTTTAAACCCCCCCCCCCCAAAAAAAAAAAAAAAAAAAAATTAAAATTAAAATTTGAACCTTCGAGACCGTGATCACCGATTACCGATATAACATTTTCCTGCAGCAACTGTTGACCGAAAAACCATCACTTTTAAAGGAATCATATCTGTAGGTTTAATACTTCAATACTTTGTGATTAAATATGTACTTGTATGTGTTTACAATATACGATTTACATAACGCATAACTATATTGTATACATACGCTGAAAATCAACGCGATCCACTTAGGTATATATCCCTTCGCGTACGATTATTGTCATATCATACTCAGTCTGTGTCAGTGTGAGTAATGTACAAAATATTATTTGACGTCTGTGCGAAATTGAAAAACACCCTTCACCACGCCACCGCGGTCCTCGGGTTCGGTTTTCGTGACGTTGTACTTGCACCCTCGTATAGGAAAGAAAATACGAACTCCGCCACCGCCGCCGCAATGACGATATCTCTTATTGTAATATATTATTATTATATGTATAGACGGCGGCGCTCGACGTTAAATAATATATTTCTCGACGTGCACACACACACACACAATACACGCTTTACATATTATTATATGTACATAAAATACACACGCATATAATATCCGTTTCGCCCTTTTGTACATCGGTGCGCGATTAATAAATCAACAGTCGAATTCCGGCGCGAAGTCTGAAAAAGATGCGTTGCGACAACGATATGAATATTCATTTTCTGCGATATATTATAATATAATATAGAACCCGTCCCGATGCCAGCCAGCAGTGTCCCGCGATGGCGTCGTCAAACGTATTCGGTCTGTATATTATTATATTATGTGGTATTTATATACCCTCTTATACATGCGACAGTATATATATATATATATATATATATATATATATATGTATATGTATATATAATATATATATATCATATACCTTCTTCTCCGCGTTCAAATCTCGTAATCCTCCGCGAACGTCGAGGTTGTGCACGAGCAGAAGGAAAGCCAATATCGCGTTATTATTATTTATTATTATTTACTATTATACAATATTACCATTTTCGTCGTCGTGCCGTAACGTTACATTATATTTATATATACGTATAATATACGATTAGCTTCCATAACCTGCCCAGCCAATGTTGTAACAGCTTGTGGGAGACTCAAATTTCGATACTCGATTATTTATTAGTGTATTGATTTAAGCAACGATTATATTATATGGTTCTCATAACATTATTAACATTGTGAAATGTTTTTATGGGAATCTATGTACCAATATTTACTAAGAATTAGTCCAAAAGGAACCAGTAAACATTAATTATTTTACCAAGGAAAAGTTCCTGCAAATTCTGCTGCATCTGTATACAACCCTTAATAACATGTCTATATATGAAGTTACCACCGTAAATGCGACCGATAAGATAATATAATCTTAAGAACTCTTAGAATGCTCAGAAAATTGTTGGTGATTTCATAAGTTGATACATTCAATAAATTATTGTAAGATTAACACGGTTCGATTGTGTGCCAAAAATAAAGATATTAAGTATCATATGAGTTTGACATGCACACAAACGATGCACCGCTAAACCACTCTACATATTACATTATCATGCATGGATTTGAGAAAAAGCATTTTCCGAATTGAATTCGTCCTCGTGTCGTATATAATTCAGCGGTAATTATTAAATTTATTACACTCCGATCGATTATTGCAGGCGCCGGCAATCGCGAGATGGGGTGTCGCATCCGACATTTCGGCGGCTCCTCTCGAGACACATTCGTATTATATATACGCACCGCTGCCATATATATATACACGGTAGTATACGTACGTACCTTTGCCACATATCGTGTACATATACCGACGCCGTATAATAATAATAACGATAATAATACTGTATATAGGGAGAACGAATATGTATGTGTGTGTGTGTATAATATACGAATGAATAATGGATGTGTCCGTCGGTCGGCCGGTAGCTCGAGACTTCAGCTACCGGAATGAATGGAGGTTTATTAATATTATTATTATTATTATTATTATCGGACGTACGTGCGTGTGAGCGAACTGCTACGCGCACTGCCGTCTTGTGCTCTCACACACACATTCACACATTATATACACGATATATATATTTATTATTGTGTATGATCGATTCATCCGGGTAACGTTACCGAACGGGGCTGCTGCCGCCGACCGAATGATAGATGGACCGCAATTAGACGGCGCAGCCTCTGTATATGTATATACACACGTCTTTTGTCCGTATCTCTACCGTCGTCGACCCAAGAGCACACAGACATTTACTACATTATATAAACTCCAATACTTAAGATACGCGAAGATCATAAGGTATATAATAAAAATATACATAAATGCAGTGCGATAGATATGATCGGACGAAAATAGATTTAATTCCGATCTGCAGAAATACAGCAGTTATAATACTAAAACACTGCAGTTTTAATAATAATATATAGTTATTAAAGAGTTCTTTAATAATTCTTTTTTTTAAGAGTTATTCGAGTCAAAACTTATCTACAGTAGAATATACCTATATTATTGTGATGATTTTGGTCAATCGACGGTAGGTAATCTCGTGATTTTTTTTTTGTTCGTTAGCGATAATTGAATTTTTCGAAACTCAAACGTATTTAAAATGTCTGCGCTGCTTACCTAACCTATATTGTCTACTTCGAGTGATGCCTGTTCAGAGATTTGAACGATCGAACTACGCCATACTATATATTATTATTATGCATATAACGGCCGAATAAGAGTTAAAATAATGATTATAACATTGTACATTATTTAGGCTTTGTGTTAAAAGTCGAACGGTAGTCGTAACGGAGTTTATCCGTTCATATTATATGTACGTTGTATTTATACATTATAAACGTATTATATTATGAAAAACTATAATTGCCGGCTGTCGGCCGCACTGACGGAACAGTGACGCGCGTCTTTCATAGAACCTTCTACGCATCATATTCATCGATTGTCTGCTCAAACACAATAATAACAATATAATAGTATAATATGTACCTACATCGAGCGTGGGCGGCTCGTCGTGAAGACCGAATATTAATTCCGGAAACGGATTACAAAGGTCCTGCGAGCATAATATATATTATATATATAGGTGAGCGGTTCATCAGCGGTTGACAGGACGGAAATTTAAAAATAATACCGAACTGTATTATGCGTAATAACAATATACAATATTATTATATTATATATATTATATTATAAGCATCGTCACGATTCAAACATCCGAATAGATATTTTTTTCAAACAATAATCGACAATGTCATTTTTTTCGTCAACCCGTTCCAAAACACGGTAAAACAAACATTTCCATTTAACATATATTTTATTTTAGATATTTGTTCCTTTTTGGAAATTGTTATCGACTGGTATCGTGTATAACGTTTATATCATAAGCATCATTTGAGGCCGATTTAGACTTAGAACTATGGTTCCATTTAACATTGACTGCCTCGTTAATATAAGTCATTATTGTATATTATATTTCAGCGTTTACTAGGCATATAGCATTTTAAACTCGTAACTATTTTTGGTAAATGTATAATGTATATTTTTTAATATTTTTTGGCTATTCATAATTGCATGGATTAAGAGTATTTAATGAGTAGAGTCGGCAAAATATATTAGGTGGCTGAATCGCCCTTACTGTAGCTCACTGTTAACACAAATTTCTATCGTCTTGCTAGATCCTCACCCAGTTTTTGATTATAAACGATTTACAAAAAAGCACCGAATATACGATTGCACAAAAATCATTAAATCTGCAGTATGAAAATATCGCTCAAACATTTAATAAAAAAAATATCGAATCTTTGCCCAGATACTTCGGGATGACAGTTGTAGAACTATACTATATATTATTATATAATATACAAGTCAAAGAACGTATATATCATATCGCAAGCGTTACACATGTCTTTTTTTCCAAATTCAGATTTTTTAACGAAACGTGTTTTTGAAAACACTACGTTTATATTCATCCACGGCGTTCATATTATATACTATTTGAATAAAAAAATGTCATGTGAAAATCATAATAAAATGCCAGAAACCTGCATGCTCGAACAGACGCAGTCTGCTGTGAGAAAATACAGGAAATCCGAATTTATGTTTTCACCTTCTCGTACAAAAAACCGTGGACAAAAGGGCATTACTATTAACTTTATACCTAGCACCGAGATCGGCACTGCAGTCTAATCAACCCTGGCCCGACGACGATTACCCTGTTTCGAACGATCTAAATAATATATCATATCGTATTATGTATAGGGTTCGCGTGTGCTCGTACCGGACCAACAGCACACGTATTTTAGACACGTCTAGCGCATTAATAAACGATCATTACGCATTTTCGTGTTTATATTATAATATGTTATATTCATGCGAGGCGGTCGGACGGTTCGGCAGTCGTCGATAAGTCGATTTGGAGGCCGACCGGCGATCGGCTGGTTCTCCTTTGTACTTACCTGTCGAGCGCGTCTTGGGCGGCTACCGCGGTATCGTCCGGTCGACGGTTTTCTTTTCCAAAGCCGCGCGGGTCATCAGTCTTAACCGCCGTCGTCGGCCCAGGGTCGTTGTTACTTATATATTTTATAATATTGCGGACGCATACGATAATAATATAATAATAATATGATAATCATTATCGTTAGGTATTTTTATTTTTATTTTTTTTTATTGTATCGCACCAATACAAGTATTATATTATTATATACTCGGACGAAATGAACGAAGCACGAAAGACGCATCTGATATAAATCGATCTGAATCGAATCTCTATCATGTCGTTCTCGAACTCTTTAACTTAATATTTTATTAAATATTTTTGAACCCACGAGGATGAATTAATCATGACGATTAACTATACAAGTATTATACGGAACAAATATTTAAACCACTAAATACTAATTAAAACGTACGTCATTCTTTGTTTTAAATAATACATTGAAACCATCGAAAAGTCGATTTAAGTAATTAAGTATATCATAACTGTATTTTAGGAAAAGATCCAGATTATTATAAAAAAAATTATGATGGTGCTATGATTAGAAATAGAAAAGTCCTAACGTATAATATCTTAAACCTTTTTCATTACGTAAGCGTTATGCCACTTACGCCCACAATCTTATATATTTAAGCTATTGAGAATATTTTATTTTGTTTGTAAAAAAAAATTTTATATGTACGGAAGTACAATTTAGGTTATCAAAAAAGCGATCTAAATAATCTAACCTAAAGTTATTATATAGACAACAAACATATTATTTTTGTAACTCTTACCTTAGTTCCTCGACATGCCATTCACGTCACCATATGGATTGATTGGATTAAACTGACGACGGTTCTGTGTGTTTGCTTTTGAGTCCACTATTGTGAAAATGTACGTTTCCAGATAAAGCGACAGTGAGTTTTCATATTCAATATTACGTGAAACGACCAAAAAGCTAGAAAATCTGAAATCTGTGTAGGTACACTCTTAAAGACCTATTGCAATAATGGGATGCGTGAATTCTGCGTTCTGATTAATTTTCTTTGTTAGAGGACTGTGCTTAGCCGCTTAGGTTGGCAATTCTATTTACCGTAATAATACCAGGGTATGTCAAAATTCACATAATAACCAGAAGAATCACTTAATGAGTACTTGAAAATCGGCGAAAATGTTTTCGGCATACGGCCGTATACCAGTGTAGCCAGAATTCAGCCGTAATCAATAATTCTCTTTTGCAGCTGAAACTGATTCTATACAAATCTTTTATGTTATCATCGTTAATAAAAACGATAAATATTTTATTTTTCAGTGATTATTGATAAAATAAATTTATCTGCGATATTCAATGTGTTCGTTTATTAATATCTTTATAGCAAAAATATACCCCACGTTATAACTTTATAAGAACCCGTGTAATAGGTACTAAAAAAGTAAAAAAGTGAACCTTCTGATTATTTTATGCATATTATATGATATGAAGAATATCTATTAGTTATAATAATATTATACCTCCGGTTCTACACTTAAATATTAATGTTATCTACACTATATTGTATTATAATAGGTGTAATTCTGATAAAGTTATTTTAATGTTGTTTTGATGGAATATCTACATTTAAATAAATTCTTAAATAATATTTACTATATGCGCTTATTATGGTGCTTTACATTGAAACACAATAACGCTCCACTGATTCGCTTCCTATATATTATCTACCTAATGTGATGCACGCACTCATAATATATCAGATTACCGTATAATTATTTAAATTATTACTATAAAATTATAAATGTCTGGACGAAGTTTCGTTTTTATTTAATTATATATTTGTTTTTTAATAACAAACAGCGATCCTAATTAAAAATATTGCTTCCCCGTCGAGATTCCGCTCTTATGCATATTTATAATATTATTTACAAAATATTATTTTAGATTAAATCTCCTATGAAAATTAATAATAATTATACCAAAAGCTCGGTTTCATTTAAATTCTAAATTAATTTTTTTAACGACTCTGGGGAAAAAATGTTATCAATAAAACAGCAGGTGCGTGCCCTATATAACAATTATCACATAATTAACGCAAAATAATTATAATTAGAAAACTTAAAGTTAGAAAAATGTGAAAAATCGAATGTAGCAATAATTATTTTTATTGTTATTACTATAGGCACGTCCAAAGTAGGTATGCAATTTTTAGTTTTCCAATCGGTTATTAATTTTTGATACGATAACAGCTATCATGGTTAACATACTAATAATATATAAAAAAAAATGACAGTTGTGTATACACACAACATTTCGTTAAAATAAGTGATGTTATGTTATTTTTATTTTATTTCGTTATACTTAATTAATTTTGATGACTTTTTATCAGAAGAAATATATAGTTTAAGATCAGATTACAAAAAACTGCTTTCGTGTTTTTCACTTAACAACGCTTCAAAATGTAATAAAGTAAATATTTTTTAAGCTTAATTGAATTTTATATTTTCACAATAATTAATCCCTCCTGGCCTCAAATCCTACTGACGTTACTAAAATTAATCAAAGAGTCGTCAAAAAATCACTGTAACGATGACAGTCATTCCGATTCCGATCGATTCAAACACCATGACGAAAATTTACTGTTAATATAAAACCTTCAAAATTAGAATCACCTTATCAGTATATAAGTTAATTGTTTATGATTATATTTTATGATGATCCAGCCGAAGACAATGATCTACTAATAAATACACAATGAAACAGCTTTTTAAAATTATTTTATTTTGTACATTTAACCTAACCTACACACGATATATTATTATAGGAATGGCATTATCGTGACAAATAATATAACATATGTAGCGTGAGTACTTACACGAGGAACTATATATTGTATATTATATGATAATACGTGTAATATTACTATATAATAATATAACGTAACACTGCAGTGCGTCAGATCCACGTCCCCGGGGAGGGCCCTACGACGCTAAAAATGATAACATTCGGATATAATAACGACGAAAAAAAAATTCCACCGTGTATATAGCGTATTATATATACGTGTGTACACCGCTCTAGAGTTTATAAAACCGTTTTGTCCACGAAATAGAATAATATAATATATACGAGTGTATATTATTGTACTATATGGCGGCAGTGTACAATTTAGTCGATGTAAAAGCGATAAAATCTATCAAAAAACTCTCTGGCAATTCCCGGACGCCGTATATAACATATATGTATAATAGTTGTTGTTTTTTCGATTTCTTCCGTACACCCCTAGGGTCCGCTTGGTGAACTCGTAATAGACCGTCTATATACACGTGTGTGTGTGTGTGTGTAAGGCGTATTAAATTTATATTATATATAGGCGCGATATAGAGAATGTGCACATAGGCAATAAAAACCGTGTGCGGAAGGTCGTATCGTACAACAATATAATAATATTATAGAGACGTTTTTGTCTTTTTTGAATATCTGCAGCGCTTTTTCTATCTCCCGAGTCTTCCACCCCACCCCCTTCTTCTTCCTCGTCCTATATATATATATGCGTTCTCTTGACGTCTATAAGTGTCACCCAGGAGACCTGGTAGCCCGCTGCTGCGAGTGTAGTGGCAATAGCAGCCCGTCGCCGCCGCCGTCGTTTAAGTTCGATCGGTCGACATTTGTTTGTTCAGATAATCCCGCGTATAGACAAACACACACACGCACACACATACACACCCATACCCGCACATACAAAATATTATATTATACGCTGAGAACAAATTGCGTTGTTCGAAAACTCTGCGCGGGTGCGCATATATGGATATTTTTTCGTTATTTCCTCATCATCCTTGTGTATACGCGTATAATACGACCCAATACACGAGAAACTGTCGCTAAAGTGTGCGTGTTTGTTCGTCGTCTTCGTCTAATCAGACAGTCGCGCGCGAATCCCGCGGGATACCCTCCTACTATATATAGCTGCACATGTATTTGCGGAAGAGGAAATAAGACGCAACAGCAGTCTCGTTGTCTGTAACACCGCGATTTCTCATCGGTCTTTTGTCCGTGTCATTAAAATATATTATCGAGTACAAAAACATTTTTTCTTTTTTTTTATAATATTACTATTCATACATAATATTTACACGACGACCACGATACTATACTATTTTCGTATAGATTAATATTATTATTTTACACTACAAAATTCAATAACTTTAGTGTACAACGCGAATCGCGATGGCAGAGAAACTGTATATACAAGGTCGACATCGTAGTGCAGTGTATCTTACAGTGAGAGAGATAGAGAGAGAAAAAAAAAGCCAGCGGAAACGAATGAAATTTAAATTGGAAATTCTAAATGAGAGTTAATTTATCAAGGACGCTAAGCCGTTGGCAATGAAGTATCGGTAGCTCGATTACCCCATCACTTAAGAATAAGCATCCTCGATGAATCACCCCATAGAATATTTTATTAAAATGTATAAATAAGGGTACTTTTAAATTCCACTCGACATTGTGTTCATGTATATTATTATATTGTATACTTTAATAATTCGGAATTATTTATTGTGGCGGTGATTGATCCGAAGACGTACGCCTGGGAAAATTCACAAAGACGAATGTTTATAATTATTTACGGATTCACGTTGTTGTATATATACATAACAATTCATAAAATATTAAAATAACGACCACATACATAGCAAAAGTCAATCAAGCCGAGTCATCAAAATTGCTACGACTACATAAGGCAACGTCTACGACGGGAGCGAGGTTGTTCTGATTTCGTTTCGATTAATGTCGTGTCTTTTTTTTTACAGTTTTTTTATTAAATAAAGTCTTACTGACGTATGTCATCTTAACTTAGTGTTCTAATGCCGTGTCTAACAAGCAGTATTTTTACGTTTCTTTTTACTATTTGTTTTTTGATATTTTTATTATATTTAATTCATTCCGTTAAATCAAGTGTTACTACAGTTTTTCTTTACTCCTATTTTTTAAGAGTATTTTATCTCACTTGCGCACACGGAGACGTTGTGGTTAATAACGCTTTTGAAAAAGGTGGTAAGACACTGTAGTACTTGCTTTCTCGTCCAGTACTCGCTATCGTGGTCAGTCGAGAAAGAGAAAGACTTTTGTCTAGGTTAAAGATATCTCACCCTCGAACATCCAGTATACTCGTTATCGTGGTCTGCAGTTGTTCGGGAGTAAAGTAACCTTAGAGCCGTGTATAGTATAAATCCTGTTTGGACCTAGTTTGATTATAATTTGCGCAGCACTCGTTATCGTTGGTCACCAAAAGGAGAATTTAAATAAAGCTCATACAGCAGTTATCTATAATATTACTAGTTTAACGGTATGGGAATCGGAAAACCGAAATATATCTGTTATTATTTACGTCAAGCCTTAGCGTGGCGTATACGACAACGTTATTCAAAAACAATAAACTTTTGCAATCATCATAATACATATTATAATATACATTATTAAATGTAGTCATATACAATAATATTATACAATAGTAGCTTTTATTGCTGTCGAACAAAAAAATTCGCCTGTATAAATTATTATATTATTAATTAATTAGCAGAGAATATTTTTTGTCTTATCTGTCTACTCTATAATGAATTATGTAAAGAGCTATTGTCATCTGACAAAACAAATTATACGTGACACTTCCAATCTTTATAAAACATTATTATTATTTTATATAATACGTTTTAGGAATGAATACGAGTACAGCAGTACTCAATAAAATGTTCGGAAATCTATGTCTATTTATGATAATAATGTATTTTTAGTGACAATAATATTATTATACGTCGATTATTTTTATTATTGATCTAATAAACATTGGTGCATTAGTCATTCGTTATTAATTAAAATGTTTTCCTAATGTATAAAGATTCTTAGTCATATCATTTTAAATCCTACAGGTATATTATTTTATTACATTATAGGCATAATATATGATTATAGTCGACTTGGGCCTAATATAATATTATTATCCTGGTGGATGCATGGGGACAATATCACTTTTATATAGGTACCGCAAAAAATTTAATTTTACTTTATTATAGGTTACCTAATATCGTTTGAGTTGACTCATCAGCGATCGTTGCCAGACAAGACTCGTGAACGTAATTCAATTACACACAACTCGACCAGACTCACTGCGATTATGACAAATCGATGTATAGACACTTTTATACGATACAATGAAATCGATTGCGGCCCCTCGTCGACAGAAATGTTGTAGTGTTATTAAAATACGATCTAACGATATGGATTGTAACATGTGTGCGTTAGGAGAGTTCGAAATTAACAATCCTTCGAAGACGACCATATGTAATAATATTCACTCATACCGATCGTGGCGCTCATGGATTATTATTAACATGACGTACTCGTTCAGACGACGCTCGCTTACTTACACTTTATTGGACGATGACAAATAAATAAATATCACTATTGTCGCTATTATTTCTTGCCGATCACATTTTTTTACTGCGGTAATGATTAACATTCTACTGCTGCAGCAAAGGGCAAGTTGTGCACGTTTAACATATTAGTTGTATGTCTCTAATCGTGCAACTACGTGCTACAGGTCTGCGACTCGCGAGGGTGGGTTGTAGGTGTGTGGCACTGTTGAAAATTCGATCGGATTTTGTCGGTGTACGACTTGCGATGGTACGCACGGAGAAAATGAGGTCCGGTGAAACGCTCGACGTGTACGTCACAATATATGTTGAATCCCGTGTTCTGCAACAGCATCCCGGGCTTCCTGTGTTCGAGGTATAATATTATACATTCGGGCAGCCACGGTTATTATTGTTTGCCTATCCGACACGTTTATTACACCTGTCCATAGTCCATTGTATACACATAACACCGATTGTGCAGTCCGAGTGTTTATCGTACACGCAGTAGTGACTTCTTGTACGCACATACACACACACACACACACACGCACACACATATACACAACGTATAATATACAGCGTGTTTATATTGATCGGCACGCCCACTACACATATAATATAATGTAAAATAATAATAATATATACATTATACAATCCCCTGGCGTGGACACTGCACAGTTACAATAGGTTATTCCATGGGAGCCGTCTCAAAGCGATAGACACGCAACGAGTATGTGTGTGTGGGTGAGAAAGAGTGAGAAATATATAGCGAAGAGTGTGTGTGTGTGTGTGTGTGTGTGCGTGGTGACGACTGATGAAGAGAGGAAAAGGACCCACTTGAATAATCCGTTTTTGAGATCTTCATCACGCGCATTATATGTATTATATATGATATACGCGTGGAGGCAGAAGACTCGGGGCTCTGTACGTATATAGTGATAATAACAATAATATACAACAGAAGTAGTAATAATAATAATATAACACCTCGCGCGCGATATCGTGACCATCGATTGATTGGTGTGTACGCGCGGCAGGTGTCGAGACAGCGCGTCAAGTCCGCAACGGGCGAACAGCAGTCTACCCCTCTCTCACTACATACTATGTGATGTACAATACATACCCGTCAGATAGTTCTTTTCGAGCTGTTGCATGGTTCACACGCCGTCCGAATCCGCGTTTCTTTCCGCCACGATATATCGTCATATTTAAACATTATTATTATTATTATTATATAATGTGTATTTAATATCACAAGGTATATACAGGGCGATTCATTAAATGAGAATGGAAACTGCGCAGTATAGTCATTGCCCGTTAAACCGATTTAGAAAAACAGTTTCAAAGCTGTTCCATATATTGTTGACTAAGTATATATCTATATAAATATATAATATACTCAAATAATACATCACTCGAATGGTATAAATTACTAAATAAAACTGCAGCAGCAACTCTAAAGGTAAGATGCGTGATGTATAATGGTATTATATTAATTGACGGCCCATCTGACGAGATGGGAAAGGGTAAAAGTTGTAAAACTTTAACGACGTCTCGCGACACTTTTGAGTGCGATTCGGCTGTTTTTCGACGGTTTCGATGACTCTGTTATATTATTTTCAGGGTCTTTTTTTGTTTTATTTCATTAATTCGTCGCAAAAATGATTGATATCGAAAAAGGGTTGCCGCCCGACCACCGCCGCAGAGGAGATTTCGGGGTCGGTCCAAAGTTTCCGGCGCTATCCGAAGGACGCGGTCGGCCGCCGCTTATTCGTGTGTATATATTAGCGAGTACTTCGATTTCAGGCCTCGTATCATTTATAGGCGTGCGAGGGGTGGTCCATCGCGGTATGATTGATGTTCTTTCGCACATCAGTGAGCGTGTGTGAGCGTGAGTGCGTGTGTGTTGCGTTTGTTTTAAATACACCGCCCAAGGAAGCGCGACGGCCCAAGGTGCAGTACACACCTCACGCGTGTATCATAATATATAAAACTCTTTCGCCAACATACACATCACACATATAGGATTCGGCCCAATGGGAAAACTGCAGAAGCAATTAATAACGGCGTGTGTGCAAAAATGCCCGCGCGGAGAAAAGGGAGCGGTGTGCGCCGCACCAGTGTAGTTTTTCGGCCCCGAAAGTGCCAGACAAGAGTTTTTGATCGGCAATCATTTATCATATCGCGTGAAAAACGACCGCCGAAGAAACAAAAAGTGTGCGAGAGAGAATATAATATTATATAATAATAATATACACCTAAGGTGCACGCGTATAATAGTATATACACGGTCGATGCAAAGGTATGACTATATATACATACATATATATATATATATATATATTATATAATATGTGTAGGTGTTATGCGTTATATACATTCGAGTGTAAATGTTTTATAAAAGTTGAAGCGCGTCGACTCGGAGGTCAGTCGTACGTATATACGATGCTATTGTCTGGTGCACGAGGTGATTACTATTTTTATTCTTTCCTCATCCGTGCACCCGAACAAACTTTTAAACGTCGAGTTTCTTTACAAACTTAATACGTGGATATATATATAATATATATAACTGTTGTACGCATTTTGCGAATGGCATTCGTGCAAACGGACGCCGAAGAATATCCTGAATTCTGATATTGTGTTTATCATTATCGACAACGTCTTAAAAAAAGCGCAGACGTTAAATTCCAGCTACACATTATTAGATGTACTGTGTATAATATAATGATAAGACGCAAAAACCATTCGTATTATAAAATAATGATGTATTATACACACGAAAAATATTGATTTGATATTTTGATATAATCCACATTTACAATATTTGAGCTTCAGTCAACACACAAGTTGGTAAGTTTTGACTCTTTAGAAATCGCGTGGAATTTTTTAATAAGATACGACTACGTTCGATGGTATTATTCTCAATAGAAAACTAGACACACGATAATGGTACCGACACTATGCGTAAATCTGATAAATATCAATCTAATTGTTTCAATATATAACTTATCCATTGTAGTATTGTACAATATAATAATAATATTAGGTATATCGATTAATCAAATTGTGCGATGTTCATGATTTTTTTTCTTATAGTCAATTTTAAAAATTGTACCACTATCTTAAATCATTAGTTGCATAATCATTAATAAATTAAGCTGTTCGAGTTTCTTTGAATCTTAATAGTTACTTTAGTGTAAAGAATCTAAAAAATAATGGTTTCACTTTAAAATATAACTATTATAAGTATTATTGTGTATATATGTATATAAAAAATAAATAAAAAAACATTAACCAGATGTGTTTATTATCGTCATTATATTTTATTTCAAACAGTTACTCGGTTATTATGTATTATGTAATGTAACAAAAAATAATTGTTTTGATTTGTATAACGTGGAGATACACCGCGCGAGAAGGGGGGGGGGTGGCAGACGGAGAGAAACTAATTTGCTTAACAGTCGTATATATATCCACAGAAAATATAATAATCGTATTTTCAATATATATACGACCGTTGTTAACGACCAGTTTTTTGTGAACCGCATTTGCCTTTGAACGCATAAAAAACGAGTACCCCTCTCAATATCGTCGATTCGTTTTATGGCGTTTAAATTAAAAAATGCTAAAAAAAAACTAAATATCCGTCGACTTTATATATATATATCTATGATGAGGATGGACGATATAAACTAATTCAATTTAAATTTTATTGTTATTATCGCCACCAAACGTACATACTATAGAGCATAATATTATACATAAAATCATGACAAACATGTATACTTAATATTGTGTATTTATATATATGCGTTATTCTCTACACATATATTGTATTATATATACGTACATAGACGATATTACGTTATCATTGCATAAAATATCCGTAAGTATATTAAAATCGATCAAATCCAGACGAAATGTGTCGGCGAGTGAATGTACGCGTTGTCCTTTATAGTTTATTCATCGAATTGAAACTATACGAAGTCATATTCGAACGAATAATATATTATATACACGTAAGTTCTCATATTATATCTGCTGCAGAATGAAAAAAACTACGGATTGATAAACGGTGTTATAGTAATATTATAGGTCCAAAAGAAAGATTTCGAACAGCGTTATTATTATATTATTTGAAAATGTTATAAACAGGGCGTTTTTATGTTATTATTATTTTTCTTTTTTCCATATATTATGATTGTTGTACGATATGCCGTTTATACCCCTTCAGGTTTTCCAATAAAACGCACTCCCCAAATATTCTATTATTATTACTATCATACACACGCATAATACGAGTGTGTGTGTGTGTAGGTAGGTACACTGTACATCACTGTGCATAGCATTAATAATATATATTATACGATGAGCAGCGGCTGTATAGCAACAGGTTTTCGGGTGTATAGATGGATTTGATATTTATTTTTTTTCGACAGGGAAAAAAAAATAATAATAATAAAAAAAAAAAGACGATTATGAAATATAATTTAATACTTATTCGTTGTTATGTTATTATGGGGTGCGAGTGACGTGCCGAAAATCGTTTCCCGATACGGTGTGCGCGGCGTCCGGGCCCGCAGCCGACGGTGTGGCAACTCGGGAAATATGGTGCTCATTAACTACTGGTTTGAGTTTTTCGTCATTTTAAAAACCCGTCGCGTCGTAGCCCAAATATTAATAATAATATAGACGTCACGGGACACCGTGTATAATTATCATGGGTTCCCCCGCATCAATGAGTATAATAAATACGCGCGGCGGTCCAATGGTTCGGAACGTTCGGTTTTCGGGGAAAAAACGTATTATAATAATATATAATAAAATGTCATACGGTCGCCCACATCAGACGGAAGAGAAATAATGGTTTACAAACGTCGTCCGAGACTATTATATATTATAATATATTAACACGACAAATAATATACGTATATAATGGTGTGCGTGTAAACGTCTAGATACTGCTGCTGCGGGGAAAACAACGACGACGTATAATAGACATGGCAGTCTCTAAATGTTTGTACATTGTTGTCAAAATAATTTACCATACCAAAATTAAAAAAAAAAAAAAAATTGATAATATAGCAATATTATATCCGCAATCCGCGAACAGTTTTCGCAGGTTAGATGCATTTATGAAGATGGCACTTTCTGTTTCCAGTTTGGATGAAGAGGTTTTTAAATAGTGCAGAGAATGGAAAGTGCTGAATATAATCCGTAGTGATCGAAAGTGAAATGGATTATTGGATTAAAAGATTCAAGTGGTTGTGACGCAGATAAAATTCAATAACTCATTATATTGGTGTTAAGAATGGCCGAATTGAAAGCATTTGTCCATCAAAACATTACAATATGTTTAAAACAAATAACCATAACATAAATGTTATTCTCATTTGAAATTCATATACCTTGAATAAATCAGAAAATATAGCTCCAAATTGCTTCAAGAAACACCTAAAAGTGAATAATTATGGAAGTTATGCGAGTATACTGTATATGTAGATATGTTTATTCTATGAACGCAATATTTATATATCATATTATTTGGCCATCTCCGTGTCAACTTTCGTAATACACCATCGACGGTGTCGGAAAAACGAATGGTTTTGTGACGAGTGAAGGGAGTCGAAAAGTTTCACAGAAGGTCGAACGCAAATAATCGAAGTTACGACAATATTTTGAGTAAATCATTTATCCGTTAATCGTCTTTAGTTCCGACATAAAATATTACTTATCAGGAGCGAATCTAGATATTTGAAATGAGGGGAGGGGCTAAATATTTTCAGAAAAGATACATTTATAGTTTTATAACATGATGTATTATAGATATACGTTTTGAAAACAATATATTAAAGGATTTTATATTTTATTTTAAACAAAGGTATAGACTTTGAGGCCTCGTTGGATCAATGAATGTCACCTAAGTATTTTTACTTAAACTATAGACGATCTGTTGATGTATTTTTTTTCGATATAAGCGTGCGGCTTCGACGTGAATGTGATGAGCGGGTATGTAACGCGTATATACATTATACATATAAGTACTAAATCTGCGGCGTTTTTCGATGTAAAAAAAAAAACACATAAAACCGATTTCGACGATAAAACGACCATTTTGGTGACCGTGGTTTAATGGAATGTACTATAAATATATACAATGTTATCGAACAAGTCGGTTACTATCAGTCCTATATATTTTTATTACTATATGATGATATTATTGTCATTTGGAATTAATTGTTTTCGAGGTAGGTATTAAATATATTTATTGTACGTGGTTGTTTTTAATACTGTCCGTAAAAACGTCAGATGGGAAAAATTCGGCGTTTACGACCTAATACAAATACATATTATTATTATTATTATTATTAAACATACCAATATAATGTACATAGGTACCGCGTCAATCAATCCAATTCTGTAGAACATTATGACGGTGCAGTGCAGCTTGATAATAAGCTATCGTACAGAAGTTTGCGGTTTTTAATGCCATCGTCTATCGAGGGGTTCACACGAAGACTGCAAAAGTATAATGTAATATTTACGTGTATAGGCATTTATTTTTTATTTTTTTATTTTCGGTCGCCATCACTATTACCCGCGTAGTGTGACCAGATGATGATGCATCTGCAGCCGTCTTCGGGACGACCATTTAAAATATCTACCCCATACACTGTGGACTGCTCTATAGGGTCTACAGTTTTGCGCCGTCCGTTATAATGTTTTCGTCGCAGTCATCTGCAGCCACGACGCGGATCTATGCAATGCTGAGCGGGTGGGATCGAACCTGCACCCGTAAAATGATTTATCGGCTACCGGCGCGGCGGCGTCGGCGGCACACATCTGTGTCGAAATCGTACACCGGAAAGTGGCGATCGATACGGCGTCACGTGCGAGTTGGCTGCGTTGTTGCAGTATATAATATATTTTATGGCATATACACAGTATTATATACACCCGATATTATATTAGAATAATAATATATTGCGTTATACCTATACACACATCTATGGCGGTAGTGTACAATAATCTAACGGAATGATGTATACCGATTATGTGTAATGTGTAGAAACGAGAGATTAAAGGGTTCTTTGACTTTTTCTTGAGGAAACGTCGGACATACTTCTTTGCTGTGTGCGTGCGGGTGGGGGGGGGAAGTGGGGCAGTGGCCTCTGCACCGAATCTCGTCGTGGAAACGCGCGGTCGGTAGCCGCCACTGAACGAGTATATATACTTTTATACCGTCCTTGGACACCGCCGCATCATATATATACATATATAGGTACACACTCCTAGGAGCGTACATAATATATTATTTTATAAATAAAATATATATCATTAAACATACGGCGAGGTATAGTAGCAGCTAGTGCATTAATCATCGATTTCCGATGAAGTCCATTGAAGAACGGCGGCAATTATCTAACGACTCGGCGGCGAGCGTATTACTACAATAATATAATATATAATATGGTCGGGCGACGCTGTGGCCGGTGAGTGTGTATACAACTGCACAGCCACTATACTAATCAATCATCGGGATCGCCCGAGCCGAACGACGACGACAAATCATTTTCGTATTAAAAATCTCTTATTCCCATTCAATTGCCGCGCCGATCATATCGACAATAGACATACCAACAGCAGTTATATCCGACGCACCTATACCTATATATATATATATAAGTAATATGCGCGCTACGCGCACCGGTGACGGGACGATTTTTATTTTTTCATCATTTTTCATGTTACGAGCGCGCAACTATTTCGAAATAAAAGATTTTCGATGCACATACCACTGTTGCACCGGTGCAGCGCATGCAATTATAATGCACGATAACTGCAACTGCGATCATATAATATTATGTAATAAAAATAATATATAGTTGTTGTTTTTTAAATATATTATTGTTCAATTCGCTTCTACGACAAACGTTATTAGTATCTTT
Source organism: Diuraphis noxia (assembly GCF_037042655.1). Taxonomy (NCBI): domain Eukaryota; kingdom Metazoa; phylum Arthropoda; class Insecta; order Hemiptera; family Aphididae; genus Diuraphis; species Diuraphis noxia. Next base: position 11,709,412 of record NW_028301713.1, read on the forward strand.
AATTGTGTGTACCTACATTTTTTTTGTTTATTCATAATTTTTTTTCTCTTATATACCAAGATTGTTCTATAAAATACGCAATAATGTATATAACATCGACCTCGCGGCGATTTCGAATTTATCACAATCAGTTTTTTTAGATTGTGACCAGCTTCGAATAATAACAATCACAAACACCAATGACGTTCGAGTACACGTTTGTAGATAGGTTTATGTTTCCAATCGACGAGAAAAAGAGCTGGTACAATATAAACAGCGTGCTGTTAACAGTTTATTTTTTATTTTTTTTCTAACAATAAAAAGAAATGGAGCTCCGTTCGATCCAGACGAATAAAAATCTAATAAAACTCGATTGGATGACTTATAGGCTATATAATAACGATATTTCGACGGCAAATTTAATTGAGGTAAACGCATATAACAATATAAGTAATATAACACTTCTTTATTTACATAATTTATTATTATACATCATGTACCATGGTATTGATACTTATACCTACGCACTCGGCGGCAACAGGACGAGTGAAACGAGAAAATAATTTATTGTTATTTTTTAACGTCTGAAATATTATAGAAGGCACCGTTAAACAATAAACCAAACAGTGCGCGTTTTGGGTCACGATGGTACCAAAATACACTGTTCTGATAATACTCTTAAATAGTTAGGAGCAAGACCAGAATGATATTTTAATGCAAGATTTGACCACGTATAAGCATTGTATACTCACATACATAATATTATATATTAAATATCTTATACGTATATATTATAATTATGTAGTTTATTTTATATAACTTATATAGTATTGGAAACATTATAATAGTTTGTTTTATTAAACCACGTATTTTATTTATTTTACCGCAAATTCCTTTCGATCGTGTAAAAAAAAAAATAAACCAATCGATCCCTGTCGTTCTCACAACAACGAACAACGATATAATGTGATTTTAATATCACCAAACGTTTATAGTGACAATAATTATTTAGCGTATCAATCATCATACAATTTCCATTAATAATTTCGAAAATGTCATCTCGTAATAGTCGTCGGTTAACGTTATCGCCCTATATATTTTAGAAATAATGCAAAAACCGTTATTCGAATTCCATCATTTCGTGTTCTACACAAGGTGTGACTATGGGAGGCCAAACAATATTTGACTCATTCCAAGGCTGTATAGTCTCTGGTTATATAACAATGCGTGCACTGTTTAAACATATTATTCTGCGTTAAGTGAGTATAGGTACTAAATAGTGGCGAAATCGTGAATTTCAAACGTATAGTAAGAATAAGTAGGGAAAGTCTTCGCGCGCGATCTTGGGAAAACCTTCAAAAAATAGCGAGTTAATAATTTTGACTACTGCCTGATAAAACGATATGCTAGTCTATAACCGTGCAGACGTCATAACCATCATGCAGCAGTATAAATATTAAATACATATCACGTCTTCGCAAATCTTGTAACATCCTGCAATGTCAACATTTCACACTTTAGGATAAAAATAATTTAAGTGAAAAGAGAGAAGAGAGGTTGAGATTGAGAGAGAGAGAGAGAGAGTTACTTTCCTGGTCCATATCGCTACACCTACCAAATCAACGATTGGCACGTACGTGACACCGTCACCGTATTCCGCCGTAACGTTTTGTATGTATATGGGACGTGCCATGACCCGCTGTAGTATTTATGACGAAAAGGAGAGGCGTTGAGTGTGCCAGCAGGATACACGGCAGAATTCTAATTCCGCAGGACCGAACGCAGGCAGTGGGTCATTTTCGCCACCTTGATTATGGAATTGCATTGGAGTTATAGCAGTAGCAAAATGGAGTGGAGGCGGTTGTCGTTAAAATATATACGGCTAAAATTAGAAACAAAAATGATATTAAAGGCGAAAACATGGGGAAAAAAGAAAAACTGCCTAACGGCCCGCCGTCGTTCCCACCGCTGCCGACTGTATAGGTCTGCTCGGTGTAAATAATTCAACCAGATTTCTCGGTACGCAGCATCGGTCCAGGCGCAAATATCCGGAACCCGGTGGAACTCACATACTTAATCCTCTTACGAAAAATATTCGGCGGTGTTATTAAAATATTTATACACGCCCGACGGGGGTTTTCGCCAATTAAACACTTAACCGGCAGTTGCGTGCCAGAAAAGTTTATAAGACTGAGTTTTTCCAAAGGCAACAATTAAACGTCTGCTGTACAAAGAGAGCGAGATAGATTGTGTGTGTGGGGGGGAAAGAGATCCCGCCCTTATACCAAGTCCCGTCAAGCGACTATATATATACCTCTTCGGCGGAAGCGGTGGAATAGGATGCATTTACATCGGAAGCGTTTTCCTTAATGATTTGCATACAAACGGCGCAAAAAGAGTATGTAAATTTCGGTCTACGTTTGAATATTTCCATTTTTTCCCTCTTCCTCCGCGGTACATACGCCAAAGTGATTATATACAATATTATTATATTATAATATATACGAATATCATAGGTATGAAAAAGAAAACTGGAAAACGCATTTCACTCGCACGTAACAGCTGATGTCGCAGTACCTACCTAAATTATAGGTATATAAGATTCGACCGGTCTGGTACATAATTTTATGTTATTGTTTACTTGGCAAAAAACTGCTGGATTCAAAAATAATATATCGTTTTCTACTGCGTTTGTCTTAGGGTACACTCAGTTTAGTCGGTTTTTGATATTACTCATCAGTACCTCTACACGCCCCCACACATACTATTTATGAATTCTGTTTGCGAGGCACGAGACTGTCGGATTACGAAAATATTCCTATGACGGTTAAAATATTTGAACAAAAGTATATAATAGCGAAACAATTTTAGTGCATTCGGTTTATGCGGACACACCACGGTGAATCACATCCCTCACTTAGTGTAGTATTGGTAATAATAATAATAATATAATCACACGTAAAATGCGCCTATGCACGTCGCCAAAACTGCAATTGCGTCCCGCCGGTTGTCATATGCAGACCGACCGCAAAAACACGCGGATCGCTCCCTTCCTCGTCCCATCCACACACTCCGATGATTGCAGCCGACTGACCAACGAATTGTTGGCGGCAGCAGTGATGGCATATTGTTCAGGTGAGAGGTGACGGGTAAGTACGATATTATATAGACACGTCTATTATTACATATCATAAAACAATTAAAACATATATGTATATTATATTGTCACACTGCAGGCGGGTGTGTGGGTGAGCGCCCGAATTACGCACTTAAAACCACAACCTTCGACGGGGTGCATGTGCGTGTGAGGTGGCGGCCGGGGGATGGTTCGTTAACAGAGAATAGTTTATTATACGGGAATGTGTGTCTGCGTGTATACAACGATGACGAATGCAATAATAATAATAATAATCGTCGCACGATATAATAATTATAATAATAATAATATGTGTTATTGCAGCTCGGCATACGCGATATATATTTTATAATAATGTGTGTATGTTGTTTTAACCTCCCCCCGCAAGAGGATGCTGTAACATTGCGACGATGGTGACGAGACCGCAAAATGACGACGACAATAATTCCGACGGCCCCCGCCGGAATCCCTCTCGGAATAATCCGAATAATCGAACTGAAACGATATTATAATATGTGCACTTCCCGTCGTCGGTGTTTATATACAGTTATATTGTTAACACCTAAATATAAGTATATGCCTAACACGTGTATATTACTACATGAATCCTACACCAGCTATTTGTGTACGTCTGTTTCCGACAACCCAATCACCCGGCGTTTATAATAATAATAATAATATTATTATTAGAATGATGCACCAGCCTCGGCCGCAGAATCGGTGCAGGCGAATGCATTTCATCATACTCGGTACAGTCGTGTAAACCGCGTGAAGCACATAATATTATTACGTTATGGCGGTTTGTAGGTACAAGTAAAATATACGCAGGTAGTAATAATACTGCAGCCAATGTAACGAACTTGCACTCGTAGTGAACACATCATAATAGATTGCCCATCATTCGCCTCCGCTGCAAAAACTGTTCTCAAACAGCCTGTGGAAGAAGCACTCGGAGAACAATGCCATCATTCACTTAACTTACAACGTTTTCAAAACCATCGGTGTATTTTAAGAACCAAAATGTAAAATAAGAAAACTACGATTCTCGTGTGAACATGTGAATTACTTCTAAAACAACAATTTTAAACCATAAATGTAACACTGTAATATTTAGCTGAGCAGATATAACCGGCACATTAAATTAATGCAAATGAAGGACATAATGATCTAGCTACTTTTTTTATTTTTTATTTTACATCCGTAACCAATATACAACTAATATAAGCAAAAAATATTCGATTTTCGCAAGTCAAGATGAAATTCATGGTGAGCCACCCCACAGTAATGTATAGGGGTTGAAAAAAAGGTTAAGTCGCCCTTTTAATATATCAATATTTAGATTTTTATTTAATTCGGTCCGTTTGGACGGCCGATCACCGTTCGTGTATACCTTTGTGACATAAATACTGAAAGCCTTTCACAAATATTTGTTTGTGGTAAAACTCTGCTGCAATCCACAAGAGACGTAACCAAGTCAGAAATATCAATGTCTGACGGTTTTCCGACTAATCTGAATAGTTATAAAACATTATTACTGTTGAGTTCAGAGTTTTACTCATTATCGTATACGGAATAGTTAATAAAGATATTATATTTCATATTTTTATTGGTCCTCGAAAATATTGTACTTAATACATGACATATCGGTGTTTTGGATAGTTCAGATTTCCATGACATGATAAAAAAATCTTAGACGTCAATGTCATATTTTCACTTATAAACTAAAAGAGACGTTTTCAGAAAACTTGTAACTTTTTACTGCGGCGAGACTAGTAATAATAATCAGAAATCACAGCCCTAACCTCACGAGTATACCGTATTATATTATATTATGTTTAAGTGGCATGTCGTTCGTTATGACGAATTGTCGCGTTAATGGATGGCATCAGTCAAATGGACATTTAGGATTTTCTAGTTTTTTTCCCTTCGCCGCTTTTGAACGTATACATCATTTATCGAATACAATATGTCGTGCGCACGGGACATATACACACATACCTACTCATTTTACGTCGTAAATATTTCATCACGAAATCTCGAGTAAATCACATAATTGTATAGACATCTATACAGTATAAATCGGCGGTCGATGGTTGTCGGCAATTTTTTCACAAATAAACAGGACGGATGTTCATTATTTACCTAGAAAATTGCAATGAAAAAATACCACCGAGTGGGGTTGACGAATTTCATCGTTCGATTTCAGAATATTATAAATGAACGTATTATATTTCATTTACGCCAAACTTGGGGGTCGGCTAAAACTAATACAGATTTCGACTGATATTCGTGTTTCTCGTGTGTGTTTTTTTTCTACAGTGATATGACTGAATCGCATAAAACCGTATGGAAAATATTATAACCTCATATACACGTAAACAATACTTCGATATTATATTATGAATGGCCTCGAAATCGTTATTAACGTACACGCGATGTCGGGGTATGCGAGCGAAGTTATAAAGCCTCATCGGTTGAGTATAATTTAAAGTAATACAAAGTATATATAAATACAAACTCTCTAATTCTCTCTCTCTCTCTCTCTCTCTCTCTCTCTCTCTCTATCTATCTATACGTATCACTCTCTTGCGCTCGCGGGTGGGTGCACACACACACTAACATTTATTATACATATACGCGTATGGCAACTGCCAAATCATTGCGTCATAACGGGCCAGTCGATTTTCGGAATAATTAATAATTAAGCAGTGAAAAGAGCTTTGGCGGATTGGGATAAGTTTGGCGCCTTCGGAAAAGAGCCTCGGAAACAACACAACAACGAGGACGACGACTTTTAATAATAATTAATATTAAAATACTGCGCGACGAGGGAATTCCACGAGCGAAAATCGTTATTTAAACCTACCCCGCCTCCCCTCACCGCTACCTAAGCATCAGCCTCAGCCACCTCCGCCACCGCACGCCCATTCACCGCGCTATATAGCTAACGCCGATTATACACGGTCGGAGAGATCTCTCGTCGGCAAAACTCTTCGACGGGGAATTTTTTTCGGGGTTCGTGCAATGGTGGTGGTGGTGGTGGTGGTGGTGGTCGGAAGGGGTAGAATTATTCGAACGGAAAAAGAGAAGAATTATTTAAATTTTGCCGCCGAAAAACTTCTTGCCGAAAACCCTCAGTCTGTAATCTTATTAACGTGGTTGTGTGCGTGTTTGTGTATAGCCACTTTTCCGCTCCAAAATCGAAAATCGTTTTGTCCGAGTTACGCACTTAATATACTTATTTACCATATATAGCTACTGCTGCAAAAGAATACACGCGCGTTGAGATATTAAAGTTGTATAATTATTATAACAGGTACTCGTTTTATGGTAACCCACGTGCTATTTTTTTATGCGATTTGTCAATACATCTCCGCCGAAGTGAACTACCATGATGGTAATGGTTAACAGCATAAACCGAAAATCATGTTTTTGTATACATCCGTCTGTGTATTGGTTTCCACAAAAAATCACGAATTACAACACTAATTGTTTGTAAATGCATTCACGTTCCATTTGTTTGTCATTGTATAGTGGAAAATCTAAACGAATATTATAGGTATATACATGACGAATTATATAATTTAAACTTTCAAGTCAAACATTGAAATCGAATGCGGTAGACTGCTGATTAGTAAAATAAAATTTTATAATCTTATAAATAACAAAACTGTATACTGTTATAATAAGAATATCTGTGTGGGAATGCGTTTTGGTCAAGCGCTCATCGTCTTACTGGTTAACGTGGTAATCTTTAGCCTTATATTGATGTAAACATTATAAATAACAATTTTAAAGTGTCTCTATAATATCACGAAACACTGCTGTTGTCTGTTTGAAAATTAAAATATAAAAACGATCATTTACCAAAGGGAATATTTTCGTTACCTTTAAATTTGATTGTTGGCCAATATTCAATGTCGCTGATTACGCACAAAATCGATTTTCCCGAACGCTAATTTGTTGCGATGTTCGTATAGCATTTGCAAGACGGTGTGGAACGCGACTAACACGCACCTCCCGTTAATGAGCGTCGGCGGGGGGGGGGGGGCAACGATAAGGTTCGACGGAAAACGAAAGGGCAGAAAAAAAAACAATCGTAAGTGGCGTGCGTATTATACATCATTGCATGTGTACACATCACATTCATAATATTATTACATTATATTATTATACATTATAATCGAGCATACGCGCGTAATACAGTAGGCCATTAAACAAAAACAACATTTCCCGCATTAAGTGTATATCGTTGAACTTTTCAATCGGCTCCGTATAATTCGGTTAATTCGAGTTTTGCGAAAATTCTCAACAGTGTCTCGTTTCCAATAGACTGATCCCGTTTTCCTATACATTATACATACACACGTCCCTTGCTGGCGCGCGCGTTCTCACACACGCATACACACATGCACATACATATACACACGTACGCGCGCATATATATATATCTGGTTCCCGTATCGGGTGCAACCGACCTTACTTAACTCGAACTAACCCACTAGAAAGTTGAATGTATATGTGTGTGTGTGTGTGTGCGAGTGTGTACTCGCGCGCGCGTGTACCGCCTGCTTGCGTATAGGTTTAAAAACCGACCTATATGTGCCCGTTTCCCCATCCCTCCCCGCTAATCTCATTTCACAATCCAACAATTTGCGCCCAAAAGTTGTTTAACCCCAAAAGCCTCGGCACTGCAGCGCATCAGTAATTGTTTTGTCAGAAGTAATTTTCGAAATTGTATTTAAATCACACAGTCGGGCGATCGCGGACTTTTGTCGTCGTCGTCGTCGTCGTCGCCTTTGTCGTAGTAGTCATCGTGTCAAAATCAGAGGTGGCCCCGCACTACACTTAATTTGTGCGTGGAATTTCACGTTTGTAGCGCGTATAATTTATAATATACAATATATACATATTACATATTAAATTATCAAATAACACACAATATAACGTTTATAAATATATATATGCTAAAGCGTAATCTAGATGGAAAGGGGTTGAGGGGCCAGATTCCTGCCATAAAATTTTATAGTTGTTCAAAGTATATATAACATGCACAATACAATAACTCTAATTTATTAAGTATTAATATAGTTTTACGTTTTTAACTATTTGATTTATTTATTTTTAAAGAATTATGCTCGATTATTATAATTGATATCATATTTAATTTATCTATATATATATATATGTATAAAAATGTATTAAAATTAAAAATTAATAATCATTTAAATAGGTATATATATCGTGCACTTAAAGCCAAACACATAATGATATGGATATTACTAACTAGATCAATTTTCCACAGTTTTAAGATTCTACAAAACTCCAGACATATAGTTTTAAGACCGATATATTAATTATTTGTACATTTTTTCGTTGTGCAGAACGCATCAGCTCCTTACAACAAATATCACTAAATATTTGAAGACACAATAGCGAAAACATATATAAACTATATTACTCCCCATGAAAAATACCTACTCTTATAATAATAAGCCACTGAAATACAAATATCATTTAGCTTATACGTTATACGTTTAACATATTATATTTACATTGATGAGTCTTCGAGAAGACCGTTGAAGTCTTCTTTATATTCATTTCCGGTCTACATTAATTGTATAATGATATATGAGAGTTTTGTTAGGAATATAGCTATGCGTTATCATACCATTATCAAACCGCTCGTGTTATTGAATTCAACTATAAAGACAGATTTTCATTGTACCACACTTTTGAACGTACGCGCATCAAAATATTTTTTTGTGATTGTTTGTGGTATATGCATTTAACTTTTGGTTTACCATTGATATGATTGCCACGTTATTACGTCACGATAAATCAAATTATACCGTGTCGTTGAATAAAATGTTGTGTGTGAATATTCGATGTGAAAATAGTATTTATTTTTTTATTTTTTTTTGAACGAGCCACAACAGATTATTTGTTATAAAAAAAGGGATAACATGTTTTGAATTGGTACAATATCATATAAGATTATATAAATTTATTAGTAAAATCAGGAAAAATAGTATATCAGTTTCTAACTATTCAATCAAGAACCCGTCTATGCTTGTCACCAATGTCAGCCAATATATGAAACGCGCGTGCGTGGTGTGTTCAATGCGAAAGTGAACGTCCATCATACACGTAGACATATTTGGAGTAATAATGACCAGCTTCGACAAGCAACCAAACAGACGTAATGGTTACAATGGTATAATATTATTGACGGTACAAAGGGAGCAGCGATAAGCGAGCTGAACTTTTCACGAATAACTTTGTAAAACAATTCGCACATCAGTATAATATATACCTGCAGCCAAAAAGCGGTCAAATATTCAGAGCTCTTTTTTTACGACCCTGATGATATTTTCGTATCATACTTAGGTAGATACTAAAATTATATTGTTTATATACCTATATAACCCGAGCACATACGTCGACGACGACACACGGAACGCCTTTGACGAAAAGTATGCACAAAGCGCACACAATGGTCGCCGTATCAAACGCTGTCTGATGTGCAGGCAGCATGTCTAGCATGCTAACCGTTTCCTTACCATAAATGTTAAGTCAGCGGATGAGGCCTTTGTGGAAAAACGTATATATTAGTTATATAATGTATATATATATATGTATTTATACGAGGGGGGATTTTTTTTTTATATAAATATCAAATAGTTATTAAAATATCTCTAAACTAATGCCGCTGTCGTTCGCGTTATGTTTTATCTAAATGTTCTGGCAAATTAATTGCTTCTTCTACATTATTCGTATGTTATTACAATATTCTACGAATGACGTATTTCTATTTGGATATACGTAGGTACAAGTCGTTTAATGATAAACGTTATAATATAGTTGTTTGAAAAAAAAAACCGTTTCTTAATTATTATTAGTATAATATTTGTAATTGTATCTACTGCAGTAAATTGCATTGAAAGAAATGTGGGGGAGGGGAATGAAATTAGCTTTTTTCAATCGGTTATAATTTCTTTTTTACACACGAGTGCTTTAAACGTCTCGCATAAGAGTTAAAACATCAAGTTGGAGTATTTTACAAAACACACACATATATTAGCGTCAAAATTATACTTATGCACATAATTGTGTTAATAATATTATAGTATAGTAGGTACCTAACGAAATCCCATGGCAGTTGAAATATCATAAACGATACGTTTCAAGTATACGTACCAATACATAATACACATTGGTACATGATTATGTATATAGACTTGAACAACGATGCAAACGTAATTTGTATACCTATACCATTGGAGTATACATAATATTAAAAAAAATTCTGCTAAAAATATGTGCATAGAATACATTTATTGAAAAAACTTCTCGATTTAATCATAATGGTATGTGATGCACTCGGTCTTTTCAGCAGTAGGTACCTAAATATTGACTATTTAATACATTACGTATATATGAATTGACACACCGCGGACGACAAGTAAATAACGGACAACATAATAACAACGATTGTAAAGCCGTTCGCGGAGAGTGTCAGCATTAATTATTTATATATGTATTATAATATAAGTGTGCCTTGTATATTTTATGTACCGCACTATAAATATAATATTATATTGATTTGGTCTGACTTGATTGGAGTAGGAAAGCCGAACGTTTTCACTGGACGATGTGTAAACGTTGTCGCATGTCATTCTCTCATATTATAGATACGTACACTGTGTATTATACACACATCAAACAAGTGTTATAATAAACTATATACTCGTGTTGAATCGTAACATTAATCGACGAAAATCGATGCTGTTTGGCCTTTGTCCGCGTCGTGTGCCAACCTCAGCTCGATTATGTGATAGTGACAATAATAATAACAACAATATTATAATAATCGACTGCAAACCTCTCCGCTAATACGGTGATCCTCGGCACGTATAGTGTTTAACCCTTTTAATTAACGCCATCGTTTGTCGCCGAAATCGGTGAATCCCGGAATGGTAATAATACCGTATAACGCATACATATATGTCCGCAGAGCTTGGAGATAAGCCACATCTATGTGTTTCACACACACAATTAGGTACATTGTAATACACGCACAAACGTGGAGTTATATATACAAATATACTGTAGTACGTTTATACATGTATATATATATATTGACACGATGACATAGTCACACGACTTTGGATCGACACACTACACCAGTTTTACTGTACAGTGTATACATAACCAATTATGTATATATTATGTGATATTGTATATAATATGCAATTCTATATAATAATTGAAACAACGAAAATCCGCCATGGCCGCCGCACCGGGTTTCGAACACGACTTCGATTGTGAATTTGTGAGTGCCATCTGAATAATATGTGCGAAATTATGCAAAACAGTCGGCAGCAGCCTGCAGACACGCAAAGGCCCTGGCCATCTACCCGTCAACACTACCCTTGTCGACGGGTATGGTAAGGGCTGCCGACCGCGGTCGAGCAAATCGGAAATCGCCTTTGTGCGCCACTGCTGTTATTATATTATTTACATTAGCCGTTCCGATATATTATTATTACACGTTTATAGGTACATAATATATGTATATATATAGAATTTATCAATTATATCCATATCGGCGCGTATAGCCCTAGCACGGCCGGTGGTGATTCCTTTTTCTTTTTCAGTTTCAATGCACGGCCAAAAAACGGAAGTAAACCGGAAGCTGTGAAAACACGAGTTTATGTTTTCAATCCTTTTGTTTTTCAGTTTACAATTTTTTGACTTATTACATCCGCAATTGGTTTTGGCTCTCCCGCGCGGACGGTCGATGACTATAGGGCGCTGAAACAAAAAATAAATAAACTGAAAAACGGACGAAAATAAAAAATCTCCAGAGAACGAACGGCTTTATAGTTATCCAAAATAAATCACTTTGATATACGCCAGCGTATTTAATTTATTTCTTCGGCAAACTAATTGAAACAAAAGGCCCCGAAAAGTTTCATTTTTCGGTCAATTAAACTTATTTCCATTTACCAGCCCGTTTAGTTTTTTCTCTCGCCGCCGCACTCACGTTTTCCTGATTGAAACGACTTTTAAATAAGACGGTTTTTTTTTATGCTCTATAAGAAAAACGCGCACAATATTATAACGACTTGAGTGAGGAAAAAAAACCGTAGCGAATTGCAAGTAGTGCCCTTTATTTGTCCCGATTTCACCTCATTTAGTTTTTGATTGAGGACAGAAATTTTCGAATCGAACCCTCCTCGGCCGGGGGGCGGCGAGCAAGGTGTGTAATTGAGTTATTATTACATCGCACGGCGGTCGCTGCTCTGTAGGGGAAAGTATAGACGCGCGAAAAACCTTGGGGTGTTTAACATTCAAAAAACGTCTCTCGAAAACAATCGCTCGGCCGTCAAACCCCGCGCCGCATCCGTCGTCGTCTTCCGTTGAAAGTCGTATATTGCAGACGCGGACGATCGTCGTCGAAAGCCCATCGCCGCCCGCCTGAAGTGCTAAACATATTATCATTATTATTGTTGTTATTTTACACTTTATTCATCACACCTTTTAAAATATACCGATCGGGTTCGCCTTATATACACACTCGACGACGGCGAGCAGTCTGCTAAATATATTTATATGTATATATTTACCCGCTAGTCGCCGTCGGAATAACAAGCGAGCGCGCTCCGTGTATAATAATATGCAAATCGAGTCGATAGTAAAATATACGAAATAATGAAAATAAAAACCTTTGGTAAAATAAAACGCATCTCCGTACATTATATTATAATATAATGCCTTCACACATTTTGCGTACCTACATTATATTCGATCGACGTGAATTATTCAGATAAATCCGAGAAAAAAAACTAAGGCGCTGATTAAAACGACATCGCAGTGGCAGAGATGACAGGACAATGTGTACAGCAATAATGTCTGTGTCGCATTATAACACCATTATGCATATACACAACTATACAAGGTGATTCACTAAGCATGCTCATCCCCATTTTCGCCTTTTATAAACATTTATTCAAATTCTAATCTTTAGAATTTTCAAATACACTCATAGTCCGTATTTTCAAATTGTTGAGATTTTTTTACCACTTAAGTAATGTCCTGAGGCGATACAAGCTTTTGTTTTTCAAATGAGAACCCCCTTTTTTACTGTAAATTATTTAACGGATAATTTTTTTGAAACTGTACCTAAATAAAAATCTGAATGAGTAGTTTCTTAGTTATTAAAATGTTTGTACTAAGGATAATAGTCCTTAAAATTCGTTTTACAAAAGTATAAAATACAGCACGTACTATTGGAACTAGTATTTATGATACTGAGGTCCTTTTTACAAATATATTTATGTTGATAGATTAATATTAATGACTAATATTTTCAAATCCACCATAGCATAGAACATAATAGAAGCGACAGTCAAACAGCTGAATGCTGATCGATTTGTTTTCATTTTGCCGGAGGTTCAACATGAAGTTGGCAGTGGAGGCTAGGCATGATGTTGTAACCGTATTGTAATTTAAAATCTGTAGCATGTTTCGACTGTTATCACTTTTTTCTGTGATATTGATAATTTAAATTTTTAAAAATTAGGAAATACATTAAGCATTGCGATACGGTTAAAACATCATACCGGTCATCCGCTGCCAACATCATGCCGAGCCTCCAGCTCAAGGTCAACAGAAATATTTTTCGGTGATCAATGGGATTTTGATAGCTGTCGCTTCTATTATGTTCTATGACCATAGACCACATGTCTTATAAACCAAAACTAGTGACCTTTGGTCCCGAGAACACAAAGTTAAATAAAACAAAAACTACTCATTAAAATTTTTATTTCAATACATAAAAATTATCAAAAAAAATATCCGCTAAATAATTTACAATAAAAAATTGGGGCTCTCATTTGTAAAACAAAGGACACACCTCAATAGTGGTACAAAAATCTCAAGAATTTTAAGATATGGTCTTTGAAGTTTGAGTGTATTAATTAAAGATTCCAAAAGTCAGATTTTGAATAACTTCATTATTAAAAAAAAAGAGAATGAGCATGCTTGATGAATCACCTAATGAATGCATTATATTATTATTATAATAATATGTAGATTGTAGATATACATTTTCATTATTATACGTTTTATACGAAATTCTGTGTACTCCCACGAAGTAAAAAAAAATTCTGTTGAATCTAAACTATACTATAAATAGATATAATTAATGCTGTGTACATTTATATTGCACACACAGCGTAGCTATTTATACATATATGATATGAATTCTCGATTTCTAAGAACTATAAGCGAGTGAATTTGTCGCAATAACGCAAAAATAATAATATTGTGCGTATTGGACATTTATAAAAATATCTGTACACATATATTATACCTATATGTCGCTATATGTGCATAATGCATAATATACACACTTCAATTGCAGACAGCATAACCAAGAGAAGTGAATTTGTTTAGTTATGGGGATACAAATTGTCTTGAACATGTGTAGCTAAAAGTCACTTCAATTTTCATACATTAACTGCAATTTATATGCAAATGTTAAGTTTACAAAACACAGCTGGTTTCGAAATTTTTTACCAAAATTTTTTTTACATTTTTTACTGTGCGAGAAATTGTTTAATATTATTTTATACGTATAACGTGTCGATCATATAATTTGAACACGAAACGCATAATTAAATAAACTCGTTAGAAGGGAGGTAGAGTGGCTGATTCTTATCCAAAATACATTGGAGCCCCTCCACAGATCGTTGTCAAGTACCTGTATTTATATACGGCGTACATTTTTTTCAAAAATTAGAACAAAAAAATCCAAACGCTTTAGTCCCCTCGAAACTTGTATGCGCCAGTTCTGTTGAAACAATCGCGCCCGATTACTTCTCGAAATAAGTCGCACTGAAGTTAGTTCTCGATAACAATGTATGATCATCGTCAATAAATTATAATATTTAGAAATCAATATTCACACATTGTTTGAATCCAAGGCGACAGCGTTAAAATACTTTCTAGTGCTAAAATTATATACGTTTCATTATCGTGACCACAGACCGCGAATCCTGTTCACAAACAGTGCATACGCACAGCACGCACAGCGTTTACATTGGTGATTAACAATAATAATGTTTACATTAAAGATTATTATAAAAAATTATCAAACAATGTTCAGAAGTGTACCTTGTGATGTCGTCTGAAAGACGCGCACAGAAAATTGTCGAGTTACGATTTTGTGAAATATCAAAGCAATAATTATTATAATAATTTCGGCACGGGTTTACGTCTCCTGCGGGCCTCTTCGATTTATACATCCGGTACCGTCGTAGTGTAACACCACCTATATACAATACGATATTAAGTTATTATTATATGGTGTACGCAGTCAAACGCGTCTCATTATTTTCGAACGGAATAATATATTTCTGACGCAGCAGCAACAACCATTGACATTAATGAATCGGAAACACCGACAGCGTGGCGGCGGCGGTAAATCCATTGGCCATTTTTCCTTGACTTTGCTCCCCCCGCAAAGATCCTTTTTAATATTCAAATTAGAATCGAAAGGCCTCTCTTGTAATTGAAACGATAGCGCGTGGCACGTCGACAGCGGAATAATGATGATTCTTGGCGCGCGAAAAAATATATACTCTACAGACACCCTCCACTCGGCGGCGCGACGGTGCGAGAAAAAAAAGTGTCAACCGTAATCGAGTCCACCGAATTAATTGGGTCGTCAATTAACAGACTGATGAATTGTAATTAATTTTATGCCGTAGAGGGGAACGACGACGCCTTTTTCCGCTTCTTATTATTTGCGTAATATATAAATATATTTTTTACGGTTTTTTTTTTTTTATTATTTTTATTTTTTAATTAAGAGTTAGCTGCTGATGAAATATCATTCGAGTCACAGAATATCGATCTGTCGTCGGAAAACATTTTACGCTGCAGGGCTATGGATGTTAAATATTAAAATAATTTTAGTTTGTGTATGATATGTATAATATTTCAACTGCTGCAAACGATCAAGTGAATCAGCAGCTGTATAGGTGCCTATTATATTATACGTAGGTAGGCAATTGTTTAATAATTTGTTCTTAAAATATATATTACATTCCTGTCTCGAACAAAATCGTTTAAGTCTAAGGCATGAAATTGTGTAAAAAAGAAACGTACAAATACGTTTTTAATATTGATATTGCCAGTTATCAATTTATATAATATACAGTTGCACACGGCGTTCCACATAATTATTATTGAATTTTGAAAAAAAAAAAAAAAAAACGAAACAAAACAAAATAATCAAACATCAGACGTCGTTGAACTGCGTATAATAAAGTATAACGATTCAAACAGATCAGACATTAAAGTAAAAGAATATTACTACAGACTGTGACGTAAAACTCGGTTATTTACTTTTCAATTTGTTTTCGTTCAAGTATTAAAAAACAATAAGCAGCAATAAAAAGTCTATTCAATAAATCAAAAAACAATATAAGAACATATAAGAGATACTGCAAAAAGTCACATTCGTTTAGCCGTCTGTAAAAAATAAATACATATTCGGAACCATCGTGCAGACAAAAACATAAAACCAATAATATTCTACAAATAATAATAATTTCGAACACGTGTTATATTCGCAATAATTCTCATTCAAACAGGTGCATTTTTAATCCTACTTATACACTCTGTGAATAATTTTAAAGAGGGATAAATAAAATATATTACACTGAACATTCAGTAATTCTTCGATAAGCTCATTAATTTAACCAGAATTTATAGAATAAAAATACACCGTAATAAAATTATTTGTATAAACATATTATTTTATACTTTTTTGTAAAAGAAAAAATATGAATTTGTATTGGGTAAATACTTAGTGTAAGCATATAAATAAAATAAAAATATTGTATAAACCTATTTAATTATAATATATAACATTATGTTTATTTTGTATTTACAGATATTATGTATTATGCAATTCGACAATAGAGTTAAATTATAAACTTAACCAAATATATATATATATTTAGAAATAATAAGAAATTCGATAGTAAATTTAAATTTTAAGTACGAATGTTATTAATGATTAGCAACATTAGTTATTCTTAATACAACATCTTTGCGGTCGCAATGCTATTTTTGTCATAAATCTTGGTATTATTACATAGTATATTATCAACATTAATAACAACTTGAAATACTCGAGTTTGAAACAGTGTTCATAATATATTTTTTTTTTCAAATAATTGAATTACGTTTTTACCACGGGATTTAGGGATTTATAATAGTAAAATTAAATATAAAAAGTAATGTAATAATATTGTAATTTGAACTGTAGGTACCTAAAACTAAACAAAATTAACCGAATAATGAATTCCGAATTTTTGCACAAGGTTAATGAGAAAATAAAATATAAAAACATATTTTAATGCCATTCATTGTTTATGTTACAAATATAGTATGCTAGCTGTGACATACAATATCGCACAACTGTATATTTGTTTTATATGAATTATTTCCTTATTCACGGAACGAAGAAAAGAAAAAAATCATAGCGTATTGTATATTCTTGTATTGAAACTGGTTATTTGGTCGTGCCGAAAATCTTTGCCAAATGAATATCATTAAACACATTTTTACAATATTAAATTACTCAAAAAGTCTTTAAATTATGTATTGTATAACAAGTAACATTTAATAATATTATACGAAACATTATTACGGTGGTTATTGTATATTTTATTAATTTATTCGGTGACCACCGACTGGTGTTTATATTATATAAATTTAAAATT
This sequence comes from Diuraphis noxia, assembly GCF_037042655.1. Lineage (NCBI taxonomy): Eukaryota > Metazoa > Arthropoda > Insecta > Hemiptera > Aphididae > Diuraphis > Diuraphis noxia. Next base: position 11,727,331 of record NW_028301713.1, read on the forward strand.
TAAAATAAAATTTGTAAATAAAACCTAAAATAAAAATAGAATGAATTATACAAAGACGTGTAGGGTTCTAAAACCTCCTGGCTTAGCTTTCCTAAGTGCAAAGCTTTTTTATTTATATAAATCAACTAAATTTTTAAGTTTTATGTATTGTATTGTACCGAAAAAGCATTATGTTTAAAACAATAATTGTTCTGAGAGCTTATCGCTGCAAGCTTGCACAGGATAGTGCAAATTTACGTGTTAACGAATATTAATGCGTAAAAATTAAAAACGTTTAAGTCAACATTTTTAGTGTTTTATATGAGTAATTACAAGAATCATTGGAACAAAATATTAATAAATTGAAATATGCTATAGCATCAAAATCCAATACGTCACGTGTTAATATGTTACACAATTCTTAACAACAGCTTTATTATAGTTGGTAAAATTTTATAATAATATTCATTCTGCCACATCATTCGAAAAAAAAAAACAACAACGCTCAGAAAATTTGTTTTATGAATATTTTTAAACTGATATATTAATATATATTCTAATAATCTAATACAACCAGAATCGCTACCAATTCTACATACCAAAACAAATCTGCCAATAAGCACTGCAGGGGCAAATCCACTTAATCATACAAAAACTTAATCTTATTATTTAACAAAAACAGAATTGTGTAGTTAAATTTAAAAAAAAATGTAAACAACATCTAACCTAACACAACATCCTTATATTAATTACCTAGATGTAGATGTTATTAACTAACAATAAAAAAATAATAATAATACCTATATTTAAAAAAAAAATTGTGCATGTTTTTTACCTATTTTTAACAGTTTGAAGTTTTTTATGGCAAATATTTGAGGACATTGATTAAATTACTAAGCCTAAACTATTAATAATGAATTCTGTGTACATTTTTAATTAAAATTTTTTTTTGTAATTTTTATGGATGTGTCAACATATGAACTTCAAATAACGCTTATATCAAATGCCATTGGCTTCAAGTTAGCTTTAATATTTTGAACATTTTTTTGTGTATTTTCATCAACTTATAATATCAAAAATAGTTGTTCATTCAAGTTACTATATATGATTAATAGTTTTTGATCAATGAATAACAAAATAACGAACATTGTTAAAGGATAAATCGTTATGTTAACGCATTTGATTAACGAAAACTTATTAGAAAATATATTACATTACATTTTAAAATTTTTTAAATCATAAAAGTTTTGTGATTGACCGTAATTTTATACAAATTTTATGTTTAATGATTAAAATAAAAAAATTGTGAGATAATTTATTTTTGATATTTTTCAGTTGAAATAAGAAACACTTAAATTAAATTGAATGCTTTTTCTCACAAACAATAAAATTATCAGTGTTATCAATTTATCATACATATATATGTATATGCTTCATTGGTGAATCGAAAAAAGTAAAAAAATTAAATGTCTAGTTACTTTGACAGCACTAAAATATTTTGTAAATTATATCATGTATCTATAGTTGATTTGCTCTTAAGAATATTAAGTGAATGTTTATTATTAAGTCTCTATAATACAGATTTTGAATTACAACAAAATAATAGTTGTAAAAACCTGTTTTGCGTAAAAATTCCTGTTCTACCTAAGTAGTATGTGATTCTACTTGCCTATTATTATTAGTTATTAGTATTATTACTATATTATTGCTAAATTACTCGCCACAAAAAAATAAATATATCTACTAAGTAAATCATCACAGCACTTAAATCTAAAATACACAACCTGAAAAAAAATATATAGCAGATGTAGTAGGTACCTAAATATAGATAGGTACGATTCGTGTCCATTTGAAACGGCCTCTTTTAATAATCTACATAAATCAAATAATGTAATGTAATGGTCCTAGCTAGATCGTTCCTTAACAATTTCATTCATTGGTAATACTACATGCCGTGCGGGTTCAAGACAAGAATGACCTACCAGGCTGGCGGTCTTACTGCGGGTACAATATTCGATTGTTGATTTGTTTAGAGAGACAATAAATGTTGAATAACGCTTTGTGTTTGGATCAGATCGTCATGACCGGTCTGGGACGTCTCGACGGTATTCATCCGTGGCCTTTGTAAGCAAAAACAATCGAGTGAACGAGATCAATATTGTGGGTATATAATATTAACTCATTATTATCCACACAAAATAATAATATTCTAAAAACGAATAAATTTATTTGATTATTAAGTTTTTAATGAAACAAATGAATATTTTCTTTGCAATAAATACGATTTATTTTAATGTGTTGACTGTCAGTCTTATGATAAATTAAAACATGTCCCTATGAAATTCCAAAAACGGATATTTTCAAAAATTGAAAATTATATTAAATAATATATATATATATATATATATATATATATAGGCGTTAATGTGTCTATATTTTGGTTAAGTTATTTTTATCTACGTGAAATTTGTTCGATACCGATCGTCGTTGAAAACAAAAACAATCAAAAATCCACATTTTCGTGAGTAGATTATACTAACCTATTTAAGACTTAAACATTACGGAAAACGCATACTCACTGTAAATCGCGAACGATGTCTGCATTTTATCGCAAGCGTAAAACGTTTTAAGGAAATATATATAGATAAAGCGTTGCCGACTTGCATAATAATAGTAATAATAAAATATACAAAAAATATCCTATATAAGACGTGATGAATTAATTTTACATTGATGAACATTGCGTTACACACGCATTGCCGATAATCTTTATGATATTAAATTGTTACAAAGCTGCGCGTGGGAAACGTGCGGCAAAACGTTGTTGCATTATTGTGTCCAGAATGATGTTTGGCATTATGTAGGCCACGAGTGTTGAACAGTAACCATTGGTGAAATACGTGATTGTAGAAATATTATATAACGTTAAAATCACAAAAAGGGGAAAAAATGTATACATTTCTGAGATAAAATTTCCCGGACGCTGATTAACGGACGCGTTGCTGCTGCAGGAAAGTCTGCGTAGTATTACCTCGGTGGTTTTTTTTCCTCAGAACAAATTGTAATTTTTTTTTTTTAATTTTAACTTCCACCACTACACACAGACATGCACGCGTGCTTATACGTACATAAAAACAATACAATATATATATATATATGTATAAACGCGCTTGGCGTTATTTACGATCGGTGGATATCCGAACGTATAATAATAATAATGAAACCAAATGGTAAAAAAAAAAAAAGAAAAAAAACGATATCCGTATAAAAATGCATAATCCTTTCTCCGCAGTCGTAAAACTGCTTGTTAGCACAATAACCCTTTTGGGGTTCTGTATACCGTCGCCGTTTTTTTTTTCGCGCACTCCACGGGGTGTTACGAATTCCGCTCGTAAATTATCGGTTTGCGAAATGTTTTGTTTGTCATTATTACCATCGCCATTCGTATTATCATTATTATTATTATTTCAGTTTATTCTCTTCCGTATTGCCTTGTGTCGATGACTCGATTACCAACGCGACATCTAAACAATGATAGTATTAAGTACAATATAACAATATTATTGTAACAGTCGCGGAAAATAATGCGTTTGCGCCGCGCGCTTAGGCATTTGAACACGCACCGATGTCGTCATGTTGCGCAGAGTTCGTTTTATTGCGATTGTTATTGGGTGCCGTTATTGTTTTTTTATTATTATCGCACACAATAATATACGTACTACTATATGCTGTTAGTGTTTTCGAATAGCGCAATAATCTTCAACGCCTTATTATAGTCTCTTTTGTGTTTCGAGGCCACGTCGTCCCACCTAATTTCGAAACCCAATTCGATATATTATATCATCATCGTACTGGTGATGCCGATGTGCCATTATCACAATATAATGTTTGTCCCGGCTGCGACGTGATAGGTATAGAGTTATAAATACATAAAATTACTTCTTTCCAGACAAATACCACGAGTGGTAAGTGATCTCCATCCGCAATATGATTGTACTGCGTGCAATATATTTTTTCACGTCGTCAAAATTCAACATAACAATAATAACAATCGAGCTAAAATAGGCCACTCACATTTAACTCACGGTTATCTCATAAGAAAAGAACCAGCCCCAGTATGCGATACTTGCAATGAGACACTAACACTAGAACACATCATCATAAATTGCACCAAATACACGGAAGCCCGCAAGATCCTCAAAAACCCCATCTCACTCCATCAAGCACTCAACGAAGACAATACGGACAATGTATTCTTCCATTATAGTATAAACATAAGTCATAAATTGTAAACACGTGTAAATACTTTTAATAATTATAATGTTCACTTATTTATATTAATTTAATTTAGGCTAAACAGTCCTTTGATGTCGAAGCCTCAATAAATTTATATAAAAAAAAAATAATTATAACAATCAAAACACTATATAACATAACTTCAGTTGTATGGTATACGGTCGTAATATTATATGAACGGACGAAAAATCATTTCGAAAATTAAGAAAGTTAGGAACACCGGTTATACTGCACACAGCCCGTTGCAGTTGTCCTGCAGTCGTCGAACTCTGCACGCGTAAAACGTCCACCACAGACTATATATACTATATTATAGCGATTGTCAAAATCAAAACTCGTTATTAAAATATTTTAGCCGCGCATTGACGTCGTTTCGAGACGAACGTCGAACGGAAATAATATAATAGGTACACCCCTCGCAAACGTAATATTATAGTACAGATACAGTCACGCTGATATAGTGTGCCGCTCACGTTTATCGTATATAATATTATTGTGTAGGTGCACCCGGGCACCCGACTAAATCGGCAGCGTTTTCAACAGATATTTTAATCTATTCACGGTGATTATTATTTTAATATACACGCCGATGATGGCAAGCGATTAATTGTTTCGCGCCATAACTTTTCACGGCGAATTTATTGTGATCCACGCCAAATCGGAAATTTATTCCTCTGCACAGTATAGTGCGTATAGGTATACTCGTATACGATATCGTGCGATCAGCGTGACGCCCGTTCGCTCATCGAACCGCAAATACTATATAATGCATACATATATGCACATATAGAGCCGTTGATGTATACACATACGCGTTACACCACAGCAGACACCTTATATTGGCCGTATAATATTATACGCATGCGGCAAGTATTATTGTTATTATTATAATACCAGACGTACCTGTTGAACCTGCAATCGGTTGTTTGAGTCGGGTTTGATGAGTTACACACGACGTTTTAAAGCAAATATTATTCTACCCGAGCGACCGGGTCGCCCCGTTAGTATGCGAGTCGCGACTTTAAAAACGGATATTATTTATAGCGAAATCGATGTCCGTGCGTGTGTGATATTCTTGGTTGTGATAGGTGGGTGGAGGGGACAGACAGGGGAGAGACAGTACGACCATTATTTCGTACCTCGGTATGTACGTCTTATATAAATAATTAGATTGATTAGACTTTATAATATTCTAACATGATTGCTGTTGCAGTCGTAGAATATATTATAATATAGACCGATCGTGCGGATACAGAAACTCGAGACGTTTTACGAATATTTCGTTTTAAATATCGCATAGGTATCCACCACACAAATGCTGCGGCCACGGCGACAGTGCATTTTCGAGTAGTATTTCAACCCGATATATTTTATTGTTATACTTATATCACACACCGAGTGCCCGTTTATGTATAATACATATCACGCGTATAAGTACAGTCACAAACAAACGAGTTTATTATTTACAAAGCACCAGACTGTGTTATAGAGCGTAAGTTTAAGCGAACGGCGTGTGCGTGTGTGATATAAAAATAATTTACAATATTTTTATGGGCTCAATCGTTGTTTTTAAACCACAATGATATATTAGAATATTTGCGGGGCTGGTAATAACTACCCTATTTTTGAAGTCGATAATATTATATGATATTTAATTAATGTTTTGCGAATGAATTCGCACAAGACGTAAGACGCATTCGACATGACGTTGGCTTGTAAATAGGTATATGTCAGATAATTGATTATATGATTTATATTGTAATTGTAAACAATTATCCATGTGATCACTGTGTTGTACACATTATCAGTATATTTCATATTTTTTCATTACCTATAAGTAGACAAAAATGAGTTTTCTGTTCAACCATAGGCGTATTTAATTTTAATGGTTATTTGAGATAAGTAATGTAGATATTTTTTTTATGACAAGATTTTAAATTTATTTTCACATTAAAAACTTTGTCTTCGGAAGAGACGGAAGACGTATTAATTTTCTAAGCTGTATCGATATGGAATTTTATTTGATTCAATTTTTTTATTTTTTTTATGTACACATTTTTCGATGTTTGTTTTATTGACGTTGTTTTGTTGTAGCTATTGTTGAGTAGCTATAATTACGATATTGTTCATTTACCGATGGATAATCGTGTTTAAAACAATCCTATTTTACGAGTGTAAAAATGTAAGCTTATGTCTTATAAATTATAATATATATACATAAAAAATGTTAACTTGCAAAATATGCGAGTTATAAATTATCTGTTTTTTTTTTTTTTTTTTTTTTTATCTAAATAACTTTGGCGTCTTATCTACTATCTATATAATAATAGTTAAATATTTCAAGAGTTATCTATTAATTTATAAATGTATGCAGTTTTAATGAATTGTGTGCTATCTTATCTAGATAATTTGTTGGTCATCTTTGCACAACACTGAACGTGAAATATATTATTATTATTATTATTATTATAATGTTATACATACGCCAGACACGAGCAGGAATCGGTGATTTTCCGTTTGGGATGTGCCGTTTCCGGCTGTGAGCCACATGCAATTCGTTTATTTCGCAGGTATAATATGTTTTTTTTTTATATATATATATATATGTATAAACAATAATTGAACGCCGAATGTCGGATATCCGATATCCGGTGCAGTCCATCGAACAATAATAATCGAAACAGCAATTACCGACGTCCTCGCGACGATGCGATGTCCATTCGCGCACGCGAACACGATTTTTTATGTAGGTACAATAAGTATAAATAATAATAATGATAATAATATTGGACACGTACAACGTATTACATATAATGTACGCCAAACAATGTACGGCATTATACGAGTGTACGTCGCTTTTTTCCCCAAACTAATTAGCCGAAACCCATTGATTTGACTACGCAATTCAAACACTGAATTGGAATTTGGAATGTCCAAATCGTTTGCTGCAGACCGCGATTCAACTGCACTGATAGGTGCGCTGCAGCTAGAATAATGGTACGTGTATTATAATTTATAATAATAATTATTATTATTATTCGGCGGTGATTATCGCAATTTTTCGGGTTGACAATACCTATAATGCGTACCTACTTGGCTGTTGTGTATAATTATTTTATCGTATATACGCACGCCGTTTTCGATAATTTATAGAAAATATTATTACATAATTTTGACTTGTATTTTTTGAGAAATACGATGACTATTACGTCACGTCGATTGAAATAGGTACATGCAGCTATGTGCCTAAATTAATTATTTAATACGTCGTCGCGTCGAGCCTAAGTCAGACAGACATATTGAAACCGCACGCGGGTCGACAAGAATATACGTAATAAATAATTCAAATCGGACGCAAGAGGACTGCAAAATGGAGGAGAGAGGGGACGAAAAAAAAAACAAAGCGATAAAACGGTTTTTATATTCGTACATTTTGCGTCCATAAACTCACAGGAAATCGTCTTTTCGATTATATCGCGCCACCGCCGCCGTTGCATTATATGGTTTTATACTTATTCAGCCCGTTCGACCGCGGCACACTCGCACATATCGTGCTTACACACACACACACACACATATATATATTATTATTTATACGATCGAAAAATGTAAACCTCTTGAATCCGTTTACATTTTCCACGGTATCTCGCGAATCTCATCGCTTCTTTATCCCTCTCCGATCCCGTGCGCGCGTCTCTCCCGGCGGACTTATTAAATTTCGACGTTTCCTCTTTTTTTTGCGGCCAGTCTCGATGCGGTATAAGGCGGGATGGAGGTCCTCGTATCAGTTACACAAACTAATTTGCATTCGTATGCATTTAAATGGGCTGTGTGTATAATATAACGTATATATTGGTAGGTGTAGGTAGATATACTTATATTTTCACAGATCTGGTGTGCATAAAATCGAGAGGCATACTCGCTAGTTTGCAACTGATATTAATCCTTTCAATTATAATATTATATATATATATAAGTCTTAAATATTCAAATTGTTATTGTTTCTACGGCGTAGTGTATATACATATATGCAGTCTCGTTATTCAGCGGTGAATATTCTGTAATATGTATGTATGTACCTTGCAAAGTTATACTTTATACATACAATATAGGTATATATGCGATGATGATGATGATAATAGTAATAATAATAATTATTATTATTATTTAGGATATTAATTTATGACGAAGTGTGCCAGTGCGCGAGAATATTTTGTGATGATTTTTACGACAATCGTAGGTATTAAATTTTATGATGATGCGCACTATTTGTCTGTATGCAATATGACGCAATATCAATAATCATAATATTATGTCGTAAGTACCTTCTACTGCACTGATGCAGCTGTGCATCGGTTTCCATAAAAATATTTGTGCGTTCGTATTTGTTTTGCAGCAGCGATTCGACTACATAACCGTCGCTATGAATCCGACTACAACTGAACTCGATATAATACTATAAGCAGTACAATATACGTAAATTAATATATAGTCATAATATTAACGTCCGTCGGCCGTCCCACAAAAACGTATGCCTTACATTTTTACATACATTGCATTTTCGAGTATTTTTATACGAAATGTGTATTTTCGGGCCGTTCTGCAATGCTTTATTTTCGACGGTAAAATATTTGTCTATAAAAACAAAAAACAAATATATATATATATTATGAGAGTGTGTACACGTTCTTCGAGCTGTTTGGGTAAAACCGAGAGACGTCGCTGCGGTTCTGGATACACCAAGGTTACACACGAAAATCGACACAGAGCTGGTCCTTACACACTGCAGCGACTATGGTGTATATTATTATTATTATTATTATTATTATATGATAATTTTCCTCCACCAAACAGTGTATTGTTTTATTAAAATTAGATTAGGATGTGTTGGGAAAACTGAGAGCATCGGCTTTTATTGTAATAATATATTATTCATATCGTTATAAATTATCATATTAATTACTGTTCCAATTATAGAGCGCGAGACGTTTTTAACACTTTATAGAACCCAACATTCTCCGTTTTAAGAACCTTCGTCACAATTATACATATTTAACGTGTATATGCATGCACCGGGCGTTTCGTTTTGTACATTTTCAAACATCTAAATCTACACCTAGACTTTACAGGTAGATATTTTAACGCACATCTATATAATTGCCATAAAAACCGTAAAATTATAATAAATTAATTTGTTAAATATAAATTTGAACATCTGATACGGTACGATGAAATATTATGGATCTATGCCTACAAAATGTATATTTATTTAAACATACCTTCACACGTTTAATCGCAGTTTTAAGTGTTTTAACCTATATGCGAAATCTAATTTGGCATTTCACCGCGGTGAACCTCTATACAGCACTGCGGTCGTTCGCTACTGTACGTATAATAATATATGTATACACTGGATGAGGCTAACTACATTACTGCGGCGTATTGGTTTTTAGGGGATGTGTATACCACTGCAGTAGTGGTGATGCGAGCAGCAGTGGCAGTGACGGAAGTTTTAAATTAAACGAACATTGCAGCAGAGCATCACATTCACAGACGCTGTCGGATTGATAAGATCGTCAAAAAGCGTCGCCGAAAATAACATTGTAAAACACAGCGGAAACGATTTCTGACGACCGGCGAGGGGAGTGGAATCGGAAAAAAAAAAAGTGGGTCGGTGTACGCACAACAAGAGCCAGGCGAATGTATTGTGTGCGCGAGATAAGAAGGGGCAGCGGATAACCGAGTGTCGTTGGGTGCGAGGAGGGGGGACGAGGGTGCGAGATGGCGATGCTGCTGGCGCGGGCTGGGCGACGAGGGGTGTATACATATCGGGTGAGCCGTATAAAACGAGTCGATGGAAAAGGATCGAGCGGACGGACGGGCGAGTGGGGAATGAAGTCGGAGAAAATTAAAATAGCCTCTGGGTTTAATGTCTATTAAAGTCTTGTGCCGTCACAAAAACCGAACACAATGACGGCGAAAACGCCCGGCGGACTTTAAATTGTGTTCGGAAGAGAACGCCGTGCGTGGGGCCTAAAGGAGACCGGGGCGGGGGTAAGTGGCGAAAAAACCAGCACCGAAAAGTAATTGATACGGAGGGAAAAATGTAAGTTTTTAGTGGTATTGCTTCTTTTGACATACTGGCGAGATGATGCGTGCGGGAGTGGGACGGGATGGTTTCGATTATTATATTCTCGGTTTCTTTTTTTTTTCGCTTTTAATAAATCATGCTCCCACTTCACTTCACAAAGTCGAGGTTAATAATTCGAAGTATATTATATTATATTTTACGTAATATGTACAAGTATAAACTTATATTTATATATATTCTATATATAGTGGAGAAAACAAATTAAGAAAATTGAATTCTCTCGAATTAAGTATTCCGTACGCAGCATCATGATAGCATATAATAATAATAATAATAATAGTATATATAGTACATTTTAATAGAAATTCGAAAAAAAATTTAACTTTTACGCGTTTTAATAACCGTACATGACGTGATACATATATATATATTGTAGTCTTCATCAATGCCAAACCCAGACATAATTTTTATGGATTTTCTGGTTATTATATTTAAATATGACATATTCTATTCAATTAAAAACTTTTGTGGTACACGAAAGCTAGTTTTTGAATCCGGAAACCTCGATTAGTAAGGTATACCTCCGTATATTGACCGTATTATATTTTTCAAACGGTAAGTTGAACGTTTGAGAAATATACAAATGCTCATTCTAGAATCGTTTCCTATAATGCCACGTCATAAGACGATGTTTTTCGATGGGTCTTGGCGATAGAATAACAATAATATTTACCCATCATCAGTTCGCTAGTGCTGAGATTTTCATCGATTGATAATTTTAAAAAAATAAAAAAATATGCATACGATAGCGTTACGAAATTGACGCGATTCTGTAGACATATAGTGCAGCTGCACGTGTTAAATGCGCAGACTATAATAATATGTTTTAATTTAATAATATAATGCCTCTATTATATTATAGAATTACAATAATATTTGACTCGTGTTAAACGCGCCGCAAAAAAAAAAAAAAGAAGAAAAAAACATTGTTCTGTATTATACGCTTCGTGCGTGTACCTACATATAATATCATATCTAAATCGAATATAATGTTTCGATAAACGCGCGTGTACTGTTTAAGTATAATATTATGTATTATACATAATATTTTATAATCTATATTATATTGTAATATCTAGGCGTATCACATTATAATACGATGTATAATAATTCACTTACAAGGACACGAATTTATATTCTGTGACAAGGTATGAAATATATATTTATATTATGTTTATACATATATTATGTATATAACTGCTGCACGCAAGATAGACTTGGCAGTTTTAATCAAAGTTGTACCGTTAAAATAATAATATAGTGTTTACAATTTATAACAATCATACACACATATAAGAGTGCTGTTGACATTCGCTATTATTAGTTTAGTATATAAATATTGTTAACGCAAAACTGTGTACGTAAGTACAAATTTAACGAAAATTTGATACCAGAAACCTAATTGTTTGTGTATAAATATAATATAGGTAGTATTAAATACATATCACTATACTATAATGTGTCCTTATTATTGTTATTAAATAAACGTGTAGCTATGGTATATATAATATGGTTCATACGAATGTAACATATTTTGTGAATATTATTACAAATTCAGATATCTTATGACAACACAAAAAATTATATTATTATTATTATTATGCATAACTCTATTTACCTAATTTACACCGTGACCTAGTTGCCGTGAAAACAATTTTTTTTTTTGAAAAATTTTATTCAGCTTACAAATCGTACAGACACGAAATAATTATTCTGGAAACAATGCCATTTATGCATCCTCGTTGTTTTAATCGAGAGAATTGGGCTATTTATTATTATATTTTTTAATGTATATTTGTATTTGCAACGACAACGCCCTTTATGTGTGACAAACATATTTTATTACAGTAAAATATTATTATAATCGTGTTACATGATACTTGTCTTATAAACTGTCTAAAAATGCAAATTATGTCAAAAATTGAATAGTTTTATTGAGTCAACCATTATAATATTTAAATGCACATTATGATTAATAATAATAAAATATAACGATAATATTTTTATATAAGACGCAGAGATGCATAATTATAATGTAATACACCATGAATCTTCGTCATTCATAATATCATACACTGTAGGATAATATTCTAAAATATTGGATGGTTATCATTTTTAAAAGCCATCTGCTTAAAAAAATTAATTTCATATTCTTTTTCAGTGATGCGTATAACTTGTATCATGTATATGGTATTATAACAAACATTCTAGTTACTATTATTAAATCTTAAACAATATATTAAGAAATTATGATCAAATCTTATTGTGGAATGAAATTTCACTTGTAAAATGTAACGAAACTCGAACACTTTGAATTTATTAATTTCATCGTTGTAGTTGTATAATACATCTATTATAATAGATGAGCTAAAGTAGTTTCAAACGCATAAAACCACACGCTCTTATCAAGAATTCTCTAAAAGAAAAAAAAAATCGCTTTCCAGAGCGGTCGTAACTGCAGCGGCAATATAAGTATATACATATTATTATTATAATGTACATCAAAACGGAAAAATGAGTAGTGATACCACAGACCGGCTGGGGAACGGGGGAGGTGGTGAAGAAAAAAAAAATTACGACGAGATAGGAAAATCCGGTCATTAGTCTGTACACGAGGCACTCGTTTCGTATAAAATATCAGCGACCGAGCTCATATTACACAATATTCGAGTCTGAGCAGTGTCCAATAAGTTTAGTCAACAACAGATATTTCTCGCATAACGCGTAAAATGTATTATTTTGTATCATATTTTTACGGCGAAAACGACATTGCTACACTCGTACCGTCGCGTCGTTTCGCTAACCCACATAATATATTATATTATAATAATTATACACATAAATATCGTAATATTATTACTGTTGTTGAATAGAGTGTCGTTATCACTGCTGTCTTCTGCGTATATTGATAGTAGACTTCTGTTCAATGTCAAGGATAAATAGAAAAAGGCTAATGATAATATAAAGGCTAAAAATAATATTATTGCGTTATAATCTTATAATATTATATTTGGGCCTGTGGCGTATCGCGTGTAATTAATTATAATAGCAATATAATTCGTGGCAAGAATATAATAATATTTTTTATTAGAGTTTTCATAGAATATATAACAATATTGTTATCATGCATTGGATATTAATTTTCTTCCGACCTTTGTGAGGAAGGATCTGACGATCAACCCATAACATGATGACGATTCGCGTTTCGAGGTGTTTCGATCGAGTGCACATATTATATATATTATATACTATTATAGTCATCAGCATACATGCAACAGCTATTTTTCACATAATTCGCATGATAATAATATGTTTTATCATATTTGCTTGGCGGATTCTTGTAGGTGCTGCCATCGTATGTATACTTACACACAAATCATATAGTTATTGTTTAATATGGTGTCGTTATCAAAGTTCTTCCGCGTATTGATAAGAAGTCTGTTCAATGTCATTGATAAAAAGACGAATGCTCGAGGACAACGTTTTTTCATTCACATCTGGGCAGTGTCGTCGTATTGATACTAGCTATCACTATATATAATTAGTTCATCAATCATATTATACGTCAAGAGGAGAACGATAATATTTTTCGTCTGGTCATCGCGAGGATTTGATGTAAAGTAGCTAGGTATACCTATATACACAACGATTTGCTTTTCGTGTAGTTTTCGTTTTTTCCGGTGATGGTTTAAGCGCCTCAATATTATTTACGATTTGGTCGCATCTAAAACATAATGTTATTATAAATCGTACCTATAATAATATTTACGTATGACTGTAAGATAACTAGCCTCGCCACTTAATAAAAGAGTTATTTTCACGGTTTTTCATAAAATATGACATCGAACATATTATTATGTATACATATTATATGAAGTTTCGGCGGTATAATAACTATTACAATCATTATTATACTCTTATATTATACGCTTACAAATAAAATATATTATAAATAGATGAGTTGCAAAGGATTGCGTTTTCAAGATTTCAGATACTATATTATAATTATTAATTTTGGCGAAGTTAAAAAAAATAAATATTGTTATATTATTCGAAATCTATTGCAGTTCGTATTGAAATTAGTCGAAAACTTTTTATACATTGTTGAATGCAATGTCATTTAAAATATATTACAAGTCGATAATACGTCACGACGAATGTGACATTGTAATAATATGCATTATAACTTATATTATGTGATGTGCTCCTGTACAATACACGTACAATGGTGTGTGCACCCACCTAGCTAACCGTGACGGAAGAGCAGTGCGTGTCATAATATTATAAAATCATATGATTTGCGTTCAAATAGTTTCGGGATCAACGCGAAACAGTTAGATTTTCTGCCATCCGACAAATCGATCGATGATGCGGACGACGATGTCATTTCAGTCGGTGGAGGTGGACTGACCTCCACAACTCAATACAATGTAATATTATATTATAATAGCCCGACAGTGACCTTGTCTCGCCCGAATCGCGTATTTTCAGTTTACCTATAAAATAGTTCACCTGTTTGTTATATACGTCGTGTGTGTGTATATATATATAGAAATCGCAGGTTATCGTCAGGCGTATATACACCCTATAATATGTAAATACTAAATAATATTACAATATTCAAAGTTCGATAAAATAAACATTCGCTACCGTGTTTTTCTTTCAGACATTTGCACCCTCGTTTCTTTCACGTTTTTTTTTCCTTCTCCACAGTATGTTTCAAAAGGGTTCTCTCCGCTGTATATCTTTACGCGGGTCATTCTGAAGTGTCGGACGCCGCCGCCGTCGACCCTTAATCCCTTTCCTTTCGAACTTTTTTTTTTTTTAAGCGGTCCTCTTTTCGAAATACTTCCGACGCATAACCAGCTCGCACCCGCCTATCGCGACGTATAGTTAAGTAGTAACAAAACGTGTATATATATACGGGGAAAAAAGACCCGAGGGGGCCGCCGGCTTGTTTACAAAATCGACAGCTTTCTCTCCCCGCGCGCCGACAGTTTTTTCCTTTTTATTCCTGTTTTTTTTTTTTTTTTTTTTTTGAACACGCTGGATTTTCCGCCCTTTTGTTACTGTATACGGGGGGCGTTTGAGCGTAAAAACGATCCGCGGTCAATCTGTTGTAAATCGGTCCGGAGAGGTGCGGTGTGGGGAGAAAACCCACTGAATTCTTTAAGGGCTTTATATAGAGCCGCGCTATGTTGCCGACCCCCGTCGACCATATACCTTGAACTTTTATTTTATTATATATTGAATGTTTTTATTATTTTTTTTTTTTTTTATCGAATAACAGAGCGACTGCTATAGAATGCATTATGCGTACTTAATAAACATTTCAACGTCACCGGATTGCTGTGTTATATACACAGTAAAACTGATAAATATGCGAAGAAATTACTGGAAATAAAGAACATCTATAAGAATGCATACGTGTGAAACTGAAGATATTTTGTAATCAATGTAATTATGAAGTAACTGCTTATAATATAAACACATATAAGCCATATAAAAATAACGTAATCATCACTATAATATTTCGAAAATATTAATTTTATAGAAAATTCAAATTTCTGAATCTGATATGCAATAGTTTTATAATTTCGTATTGACCATACAATTTGAACAAGAGGAATATAAGAATATATAAGTTTTTTTTAAAACTATTCAAAAGGAAAAATTAATGTAAATTGAGTGAGAAAGATATTAAAATCGGCCTTTGTATAAAAATATATTTTTAACATTGGCCATCATAATACTATACATAACTAATGAATTCCTGTTTGCAATCGTGATATATTATATTTTACGTTTGTAGTGTAACTCGGCGATTGTTTGCAATTTCGTCGTCACAATATTCAAGCAATCATACTTTTATTCAACTATCCCAAAACCATATATATAATATTATCGTTTATCATGACAAGATAACAATGTTTTCGTGTTTATAGTGCATGTTGATTGGGACAAAGTTTGTCCTTTGAACAATAAAATATGAACATGTATGTCTTGGGGTTGAATTTTCGAGTATAACGATATGGTATGTATATATGAAACGCCAAAGACCCATGTGCCCGCCACTGTATATATATATATATACACACAAACCGAAAAAAAGACTATAAACGCGCGTTGTGGGTAAACAATGTACGAACAATATGATGTCAAGCTTAGCATTCCTCGAAGTTGTCCGCAAAGGGCGATGGATAAAGGGGTTTTGGCGGTCTCTTTGACATAATTCAAATATTCGTTTTTTCGTATTTAGAATGAGAGAACGCGTAGAACGCTTATGTACACATATACGACACACACACATGAACTGCGCATGCGCCTTCAGAAAATGGACTACGTGATAAGACGGCTGAGATAAACTTTATAATTTTGTTTTCAAGAAATTGATGATTTTTTTTTTTTGCTAAATTTCATACGATTTCGATAAAAATTATTTTTGTACATTACGTCATCTGCAATCCGCATATTATTATTGTGCTGCCTCGTTATAATCGGATTCTGTTGAGACACACAAATTGCGTAGACAATCAGTGGCAAATTATCGAACAAATAACGCGTTTTCAGTGGTATACCTAACCTACGTATATTTATTTTTGCTTTTATAGTTATTATTTAATTGTTCATTTTATACAGTTTACAGATGATTTGTTATATAAAAAAAAATACGTGAATTAATTATTTCCTGTTGAATTACGAGAATATTATTGGAGTTTCATTTTATATGAATCAGAAAATCATTACTGGTTATTCCTACATTTTTAATATTTACAACTGATATTAAAAATAGATCATTAATTTTTAATAATAATGATACTAAATAGAAAATTATCTGATATTAAATAATTCATTGAAATAATTAAACATTTCAAACCAAATTTTACAACTTGCCTGTAGATAAATGTCATTGCGGAGTAGACTGTAATGTTCCGTGTTGGTTTTTTTCGGGTACCTACTCAGGTCTATACAATAACACACTAAATAATTATTAAAAATAAATTTAGTAGTTATTTAATGCATTTTACATTTTACACGAAGCCAACACGACACGATCGATATATTTTCGACGACTTACTAAAAAAAAAAAAAAAACCCGTCCGTCGGTCTATAATATGACCAATTACAACGGTTTCGATAATATTACACAATATTTATTATTAAGACCGATGCATGACAATTAATTATTTTGTTTCACTTTTAACCGATGCAGATACATTGTTTTATATTAGGTATGGGGGTGTGTTATGTTAAGGAATACGAAATCCAGTGAACATAATATTATTATGATTCAAAATGTCGAACTTTATTTTCGCAGTGCAGTTGGTTCCTTTTATTTATTTCTCTCTCTTTGCAATAATAATAAAAATAATATATATTTCTCTCTCCTGTTCAAACACCGCGGAATCGTACAATAACAATAATTTTATAACTGTATCTATAGAGTTACAAAAAAAAATATATATATATATATATTGACTATCAAAACAACATCAAAAGGAATGCAGCTACTTCAAATATATCCGTCGAGCGATGTATAACATTATAATAATATGATAACGATGACGATTATCTCGACGTGTAACTAAATATATTATTATGGTAAAATCGCAGTCGTCTGGTTATGCGTCTTATATGCACATAAAAAAAATTACTCCAACAGATCGCTTCCAAGCCTGGTGTGACGTACTGCCTATATGCTCACAATATATAGGTACACAAGTATAATATATTATAATTGTACCACTCGACTTAGGTACATTCGTACACGTATGCGTATACATGCTCGTAATACTATTGTTGTATTTACTATAACAAAACTATAGCGATAATTAAAAACACATTACGGCCGCCCGTGTGAACGCCCCTTCCTTTATTATCGGTCATTATTCTTATAAAAATGTTCGAATGGTAATAATAGTAATAATAAAATAATAAGAAGAAGAAGAAACAAAAAAAAAAAAAAAAAATAGAAAGAACTAGAGGCGCCGGTATCGCCAAAGGGTGAATTTATGACTTATTATCATCATTACGGCTCTGAATCGACAGTTTTCGTTTTACACTCCACTATTTTCCCAACCGACTCGTGTATTATTATTATTATTATATTACATATATAATAGTTCGTTGATGCGATTCCCTAACCACGTTTACACACTCGCGCATACAGACGATAGAAGCATGTATGGTATACGGCCCAAGTTCATTTCATTGAGCAATCCTAAAACGACGAACGATCCGATATACGTGAATAGTGTGCACCTAGAGCGTATCTATAACATTACTTAATTGTGTACGGTGTATTTTATAAACGTCATTTAAAGTGCATTCATAATGCACCACGACGGGATCTGTGTTACACTCATGAAACATTTTTTATTATTATCGGTTCATCGAGGCCCGTATTAAATACCTGCATAATATAGTATTATATTATATATTTATAGCAGCGAAGCTCCAGATATTTTTCATTAGGAAACACTCACGTCAGTTATATATTTATATATACAGGGTATAACAGAAAGATCTGACAAAAAAAAAAAATTATGCCAATTAAACGTATGAAAAAAATTGTAAATATTATATGATAAGTAAACAATTTAAAAAATATACTAATGTCAGCAAATTCTCAAAAATCGTATTTAAAAAAAAGTTATTTTGTAGGCACGTTCCAATTTCCAAATTAATTAAACCAAAAAAATACTGAATTTTAAAAAAATTCTAAAACATAATCTACTGAACTTAGATAAATCTTTTTACCATCAACATTGTTCTTATAATCAGATTCACAAATACGATATTTTTAATTTATTATAAATAATTTTAATTTAAATTAAAACCTAACCTAACCTAACCTATAGGGTCACTTAATGAAAAAAAGAATAGATAAAAATATTAATTTGAACAAAAGTTATTCCAAATGTCAGTTTTATCTGTTATACACCTTGTATATTGTATACCTTTAATATTTATGTATAACAATAATATATAACGATATATTACGAGTATCGTGTTAGCCGAGTTGCGGGTGATATCGTCTATATAAATTATATACTTGCGATGAAAAGTTTTCATATTGAAGGACTCGCCGTCGTCATCGTTATGATAATAAGCTTTGGGGATAAAAATATCATCATATAAGAACACACGGTTGCTTGTGTACACCGATATATTATATGATATGAATTTCATGTTTAACGCTCATAATATTAATATAATATAATAATAATATACATACGAATTCGACGTGCGCCTGTTAATTGTTATTATTCACTCGCGATTTGCATATGCACTTTTCGTTGACCAAATGCACTCCTAACTCATATATTATAATAGTAGGTACAATATTGAATATATCATCGTGTGGCATACACACGCTTTCAGTCGTTAATTGCAGTCAATATATAATATAAAACGGTACGTCGCTGAATATCGTCATAATCAGAATAAAATTCATTATGGATATTTAATTTTGGCGCGTACGGGTTTCACACCTTTTGGTTTAGGTTGTAAACGTATAGGCCCACATCGTATTCTACGTTTTATCATTCGTCACGTCACGCATGCAGGGAAATATTATCATTATTTAATTCGTTTCACATTTTGAAATATTAGTACTGTATAATATTATGTATACATTGGTGTTTTATACGGAAATACCTACTTTGGTAAAAAAAAAAAAAAAAAAAAAAACATTTGTTACTGTAATTATACGATGACTCCGTATTTCAGTATATAATAACATTATAAGCACGTCCACACGATATTAAATTTCATAAATTGTTGTTTGGTTATTATTTTATTATTGGGATAATTACTAATTAGACTGCAATGTTCGAACAATTGAACTAATATTGATCAATTATCGCCATAATTTGTAATCAAATAGTCGACTGTGAACTGCCTACAACGTAATAAATCGAAATGTATTAGTCAAATATTAAAACATAATTATGAGGCTATGTCGTTGAAATATTATAATCGAATTCATGGCCGTTTTTATTGAATTATTAGCTATAGGAATTATATAATCTTGTCAGGTGATAATATACGAGCACGCCGCACCTCTAATAATATTATATGAACACTCGATTTTTAACACGATCGAAAAACGAAATTTCTAATTTTTTTTCATTCCCATTAGTATTAAAATTCTTATATTATAGTATATGAACAAGTGGTGTCTGTGTATATTGTTAGTAGGTACATATTATACTCAATTTGGTTTTGGATGATTTTTGAAAACTCAAATTAAAAACGTTATTTTATTCATATACCATTAGAAGGAATTAATATCAATATAGTATTGACTTTAGCAATAATGGTATATTATAAAATAAATTAAAGGTTTGAGTACGTTTATCGAACATCTTCAGACAAATTATAATGGATATACCTAATGGAAGGAGGATACAAGGTTAATAACGTTTTATTTTCTAATGATTTTTTTTTTTGCACCATTGCATTGCAATATAATTACATTACATTGGTCCGATTACACTTTAAAGTTTTTGTGCGCAGCGGATTATTATGTTTGTTTGAATTTAATGCAAAGCAATAACTGGTAAACCACGCCTAATCGTGAGCAAACAGAAACGTATTTGTTTTATCTGGAAACGACAAGAACCATTGACACCGAAACAATAAAACGTTGGTAATTTATAATAATTATTGTTTATTTGATTCGAATTGTAATTTGTAGCTGTTTGAAGTATTTGTTTAGTCTGTATAGTATACAACGGCACTAACAATAATATTCTCAATACCTATAATATTATACTACAGTTAAAAATGCGTAATTCATAATGTTTTTTTTTTTTTTTTTTTGTAATCTAAACGTTTTTAATATCATCATTATTATTATTATTATGAACAAATACACCTTACAATCAGTTTTGTATGCACATAATATAAATATATTGATTGTTATAATCATATTATCTCAATGTTTTTAATAATCACCTAATTATAGTTCTAAAATATTGTCTTTTGATATTGGGATGGTAACAATAACAATTTAAGTATATATTATGTAGATATCTGAAGAATATATTGTTTAAGGATAATATTATATGATAATATATTCGAACAAAAACCAAAATGAAGAAAAAAAAGGTGTCCTACTTTTAGACGGTTTTAATTTCTATCCGTATTTTTGATTAGTTGACTTTTATGAAGTATAATGCATATTGTTATGATTATATTAGAGATAAAATAATGTCGCTTCTCGATCATCTTGTGTAAACGATGAAAATAATTATTGTCTATTTAGGTATAGTTACTATACTGAAAGTTGTTAATACAATTTTGAAGTTAAACTGACTGTGTCACTATAAAATTGACATTATATTTTAAACAATGAATTCCCGTTTCTTCGTTTCTTTTGTGTATTTTAAGTAAAAAGTATATTACCTTTTAACTGTGGAATATGAGAGTGATTAAATGAAGCAATGAAGCTAAGTTTTTTTTTCTTTATAATTCACTACATTCGCCATTTGCAATTCGTGTCTAAATTGAATTAATTTTTTTTAAATACAAACACAATTGATGTGGATGCAATGGGAAAGGAAACACGTCTTGCACTTTGATATTTTGCATTATGTTTAGTATATTAATATTATGTCGATCAATCTGCAATAGAGCGATCTCAGTCCCATTGTAAGTGAGTAATATATTTGCCATATTTTGAACCTATAATGTAGAGTACATATACATTAGCACCGAATTATCCTAATACACGAACTTTTTATTTCCAAGCGTCATCAAGGGATTCGATTTTTTATAGTAAAATAAGTACTTACTAATATTTCATATCTTGAAGTCCGAAATATTCACACTCTAAGAGTCAATGACAAAGACAATACATATTAATTATTATTATCTAGGTTAGTCCTACCTATATTCATTAAATGTAGGTATATAATTAGGTATACTTAATAGTTGATACTTTAAATAGTATATTACTTAGATAATATGAAGTTTAAATTTAAATTAATACAAATGGTATGGCAATTAAATATTGAACTGTTGGACGTAAAAATTAAAATATAAAAGATTGCAGTGTTTGACTCATAGTACGAGTCGTAAACCCACCCACGCACCCATCGCAAATAATATGTAATATAATGCAAGTATTTACTTCAATCCATTAATTCTTCTAAATGTTTAATATGTTTTAAGAAATAATAATGAATGTTATAATAATATACAGGGTGTCCTGCAAGGATTTATCCATTTCGATATCTCCCGAAATAATTGTGGAGATACTAAAATGCTGGTTTCGTAATAAAACTCACAGGGATAAGAACTACAATTATTTCAATTTTTAATTTATTTTAATGTTTTAGTAAACAATTTAAAAATATAAATTTCATTTCAATTTAATTATTCCTAAAAAAAATTTAAGATTACCATTTTCTAGAGTTTACTTTTCTGAAAATATTGACGTTTCAACATTTTATTTTCATTAATTTCTTGATTTTTAAATTTTTTTCTAGTTTTGATGAAATTTAATGTAATTATAACTAGGCACACTGAAAGCATTTGGCCGGTCGTACGAACACGCGTGCGGCGCGCCGGATCATATATGTTTGATAACACTACGGTTCACAATTTTACATGAAACTAAAAAAAAAAATTTTAAATCAGGAAATTAACAAAAATAAAATGTTGAAACGTTATTTTCAGAAAAATAAATTCTACAAAATGACTATTGTGAATTTTTTGGGAATAATTAAATAAAAAAATATACGAGTATTTTTCAAACATATAAAAATGTGAAATAATTTTAGTTCTTATCCTTGTGAGTCTTATTACAAAATCAGAATTTTAATATCTTTATTATTTTTGGAGATATCGTAATGGGCAAATCCTCGGGAGACACTCTTTATATAAGTTATGAATGTTATGATGTACAGCAATATTATATAGTAGTCATTAATATTATTATTCGTTGAAAGCATAATAATATTATGGACATTTTTACTGTACAGGCAGCTAAATCAATATTTAATTTTAATTTTAAATAAAATCGTATTTTATTTAAATATTTCTTTAAGCATTAAAGTTATATTCGTAATTGACAAAGTAAATTAAAACTTTTATATATTTTTAGTATGCTTTTGTTATGCGTATAATTATATAATATATGTATATTTTTTTTTCTTAAAATGAAATGTTTATAATGAGCAAGATAGAAAATCTCAATTTTATTTATTTGACTGACAAAATAATTGAAAATCTAAGTATGCCAATTAAAAAAAAAAAAAAAAACTTTTTAAAACACATCAGTTACCCCGCCCGCAGTTTAATCCGACCTGAAGGGCAAGAATATAGCATTATTGTCATATGATGATGAGTAACGTGTAACAAAATAATTCAAAGTTATATTAATGTGCATGACATCATATTACCTATATACTATATATTATTAATATTATATTAATTTATATTAATTAAATTATTTTTATAATAATTTGTACAACAATAAACAAAAATATATACATTACGCACAATTTATAATCTAAATGTCGATGACTGTAAAAGTTTTAAAACATTTTATATAAAAGTGACTTATCTGGCAACATCAGCTTCATCATATTGTGAGGCAATTAAAAATATGTCGAACAAATGGTCAAATATCATATTTCATTACACACGTAAAAACCATAGTTGCAAAACCTATTTGTAAGTTCCTTATTTACCAAATATACTAATCTTTAAGTTTTGTAATCAATAGAAATAATAGGTATTACACATGTTTATATAACGATGTATTTAAGAATCGATCGGCGCAATTGACGTACACAATTTATAACATTGAAGTATCGATTGGCGCAATTGATGTATGCCTTTTTCCTATCCCATAATTTTTCTTTTTTTACCTGTGATTTACGGCGCAATTGATATAGGTATGCCCCTGATGTCGGCGTTGAGAGTTAAAGTCATTACCTATATATGATAATACTATAGACTGTGAGGCTAAGTGAAATCCGCAATTATTGGTGATTGCAGTGTGTTTTGCATCGTGGCGTGATAAGTGAGTGGGGTTAGGTTAATTTTTAGGTAGTATATTAAGAAATTTCAAAACTTGATTTTAGGTGTGCAACAGTGAACCGCACGGCACGATATTCCGTCACACGTTGGTTTATATGGTATCATACGGCACACGATAAACCTTTCGGAACGAATTAATATGTTTGGTATATTATTATCGTAATACGTCAAATTCGTGTGCAGCACCTATGCAGTGTACCCGGTAGGCACCTACCATCTATATGTATATGTATACCGATTGGACGCATAGCAATAATATTGTGAAACCGATGAGTACCGATTTCACACCTTTATTCGATTAATCCCGACACGACAATAATCATAATAATATAATAATAACATTACGAAATGATTTCGGATCGAAATAACGCACGTGGGTCGAACGCTTCGCGGGATTTCAGATCGATTATTAACATATTAATATAATATAGAAAATGTTGCACGACAAAATGACGAAGGAGTAGAATATCGTATATATGTGTGTGTGCGTGCAGTAATGTTCGTCTCTGTTGTTTTTTCTACGCACAGATAAACCGTTCACTCGTCGATAATGTATAAATTATTTTTACATTTATATAATACATATAATATATACCAGCGACTTCTCTTGTTCGGCCAGCTGCACATGCCATGGCAATAATTTACGTCATTCGGTATACCCATACAACAACTACGATATTATAATAAAATTTCTTTTTACACTTTTCGTCAGATATTATAAATCACTCGATATACACGGCGGCGGCGGCGATGATGTGTGGTCCTCGGCCTGCACAATAATACATATTATATAATATATAAGACGCGCCCGACCGTTTTTAGCTATGCGCAGTATGGGAATTATTTAATTTACGATTTATTTTTTACACATTATATACGCGTGCGGGGCTGTCATCGACTACGGTACAACCCTACACATTTTAGATTTTTTGTTTTCGCGATTTTAAATCAATCGACCAGATCAGATTAACCCACCCACCTGTTCGCGTCGCCGTTCCTGTACATCGTTGCAGACTCGCAGTTAACGCACCACGGAAATGATATGTTGTTGTTAACAATATTAATCGACTATTATGCACAATTTATTCGGCTCTCGATCGAATCCGTGCCCCGTGCTAAAATCAAGCGAAATAATAATAAATGTGCGTGGGTGAAAATAAAACTCCCATGGTGTTTCATTCGACTCTATATAGCAGGTACGAGTCGTCTTCCTGCGGTTCATATCATCGGCGGTTATCTGTTGTGAGAAAATATATTAATCGAAAATCTAGATCAGGTACAAAATAATACGAATTACGTTGAACAACGAAACAGTATAGAAATAATGATTGTCCGTATTACGAATAAAAAATAAACCGTAACACAAACGGAAATTTCGACCGTTAATTTATTTCATTACACATATGTGTAAATTAATGTTCAGTGCACTTATTTTCTATCGGTGAGTATGTAATATTATGTGAGTGGCTAATTAAAAAAATAAAAATCTCTATGAGAATCACGCGGCCTAGATATTTTATCGTAACCATTGTTCGTTAAAAACTTAACGAAAATTAAGTTTCTTTAGCGAGTTTCTCATACAATTGATCCGAAATCATATTATTATTCAGTGATTGTTGGAAACAATTTATTACTATTTTGTAAATAATTGTATTATTTTTTAAATCCAATTGTTTTACACTTTCTTACACACGTCTATTGCGTTAACTGGGTACATTATAGTTTGCGCATACCTATATTAACTATTACTAGTTTAACTAGTTTGCTAGACAAACGTTAACATTTCACATGGACTTTTATTAGTATATCAGTAAGAAATAAATATTAATTGTTCGTAGGTAGTAAATTAATTTGATGTGTATGAAATTTTCAAAGAATTAAGTTTTAATCATGTATAATAATTGGTATAAGCACGTCATGTTCTGTTCGATGTACAAAAAAATTCATGAAAAAATTATCATAATATCATTATTATTATACATATTCAGAATAATATTGTATTATTTTATTATTATTCTTTTGAGTCATAACAGGCAGTGTTATTCGTATTGTTATTATTGAACTCGGAATACTATCCGGAATTTGCGAACGTGGATTTCATTCCTTAAAGTCAACTCAAGCCGGTTATTCAATTAATTATATCAGTGTACCGAAAAAAAAAAATGAAAAAAAATTCTCGCATGTTTTTGCGACTGGCTATCTCCACGTTCGTATATCATTATCGCACAAAATCAAATATCGTTTGCGTGTTTTGTATCGACCGTCTAAAACAAATTCATTTTAAGCGAGTGACAAAAATCCACCCGGGACGTTCGAATATTTTGTCAGGACAAAAATACATCATATCACACATATAGATATATATATTTTTTTTAATTGGACACACTCATGTGGTCTTTGATTTGGTCCCCACGAAGACGCACACCGGATACCGCCAGATGATGGCGTCGCTCGTATGTGTAACTAATAATTTCCAAATGTCAATACACGGCGAATGTCACGCCACAAAACGTGTGTCTGACTCTTAGAAGAGGGTCTTTTTTTTTTTTTCTTCAAAAAAGATACCAGTCATCGTCATTATAGGAAATAATCTAAAATGATCGTTACGACTACACACACACACTAGCAAACGCACAAATAATATAGGTATATAATATGATGAGCGTGTTCGGAGGGAAAAAAAATATAATGCACTGGAAACCATATTTTTGTCAACATAAATATTACCGGCGGCGGAAAGATAATATTCTAAATCTGTATTTGAATATAACACGCGGGGGTGGGGACAAAACACTGCAGCAGCGAGACATTAGTGCGGGAACATATTATATAGTGTATATTATTATTATATATATCATACAACGCGTTTGTATTATTATAAATGCGTATATTATGTTATACGTCGCGGTGTGTGTACCTATATATATATATATATATATACAACAATACTATAATATGCGCGTATTATGTACCTGCACGTCGCAAGGCGGCAGCCGTTCGATTGATCGGGGGAAGACCCCGCCGCCGGGTGTGTGTGTGTCATTAGAATCGAATTAAGATCACATTAGGAGGCGATGCCGAGGACCGGTCAAGATTGATAGGTAACGGTGGAAAAATGAGAAGAAAAAAAATATTACGAATGGTAATAATAATCGACTCCGCGTTGAAGGTTCGGGAAAAAAAAATAGAACGGAATACAAAAAAAAAAAAATGTAGCTTTATATATATATATATATATATATGTGTGTGTGTGTGTAATACGAATCACGGTTGAACGAATTTTATATATACATACATATATATATATATATGATATTTATAAATATATTTAATCATACGGTCTGTAAATATTACTCGATTGCCTGCAGGATAACACGGGGGACGAAGAGGAAAAATTAGACATCGGCCGATCCGCCTTTCCCCCCACACACCCACCCCGTCCGATACTCCTCATCACTCGGAGAGGATGTACGGTCGATTAAGCTCTTATCCCGACTACATGTATTGTAACGACGGTCTACGGTATTTCCGCGTGCGAGCTGCAGCGTTTCCATATCGGACGATCGAATGGTAATACTCGGCAGTGTAATATTGTAGATAAGTACCTACCTCGTACCTACGAACGGAGTCGAGACCGTCGTTAATAAGCAATAATATTACATTTAATGATGTACGCGCACCGTTCCGGCAGACGAACAACGCCAAAAATTTAAAATTATAATCATCTATATTCCAGCGGTTTCCAACCCGCGGGCCGTAGCTACGGGGAGGGTTTAGGGGATTCAACCCCCACCCCCACCCCTTAACAAAGATAAAATGTAAACATTTGTAGTACGTTCTAAAATGTAAAATGTTTATTTTTCAAACCATTTATTTTTTAACTGAATAGATACTTGATTTAATATTATAGTAGATATTTTATAGTATAATAGTACCCTGTGTGTATTGATAGTGCCTGTATAGTGCATTGTGATAATTGATAAAAGTTTAAATAATAAAACAAAATAGGAACAAATTAATTCCGATCATTGAATACATTTTATTGTGTGATTACTGATTACCGAGAAATTCTTTTAAGAGCACATAGAAAATTTCTAATTACGATCCTGCGGAGTCAACTTGTGGGCCTTGAGCAATTTGGTACTGGGCCGTGGACACTGGTCAAGTGTCTAAACCAATAGCATCTTAAAATTTTTATATTGGAATCAACGTTGAGATTCTTACATGATTCTATATACACGTCTATATTTCTTCCATCGTCTATTTGTGTGCGGTTTATATTGTACACCTATGTTAGGTAAGTGGGCATCGATATTTTTTTTTACGTTATTAGTGGTCTGCATATAACTTAAAAAGTTGGGAACTGCTAAATTCTATCCGATCGATGAGTTGGTATATAAATACTGCAACACCCATCATAACTGCAATACTGCATGCGGGATGGCATGCGTCAACCAGTCTAAAATCTTGTAAAATATATGAAGAATTTTAAATTTGTTGTGTGATTTTTATTTAACAACCAACACATATTATTATTATTCGCAGTTCTCGAGAAACTCTTCTAGCTTCCGAAAAAAAAAAAAAAAAACAATCACCCTGTATGCTCATTGCAGCTGTAATGATGATGTGTTCATACGTATTGCAGGTATTCGAAAGGCAAACAATATTGTCAATGATTGGAGCTAAAGATAACGCGGACTGTGCATCTATATATAGCTGCAGGAGAGGAAACGGAGTAAGCCGCGAGAAACACTTTTTTTTTTTTGTTTTTGAAAATCACAAATGTTTCATTCTGAACACATGTCCGGGGTGGTATAATAACTGACGCCGGTCGACGAATCGTAAAACAAAACGCGCAACGGAAAACCACGCGGCGCGGTGGGTTCGATGAAGAAGGGACCTGCCCGAACAATCGTTTTTTTTTTCTTGGGAAATTGAACGGAAACAATTGGCTCTCGGTCGTTAAAACAACGGACCGATTTCGGGTCGTGTGAAAAACGCCCCAAAGACGTGGACCCGCGGAAAACAAAAGAAACGTCTCCTGGACATTTGCATATGCTAATTATACATACAGACGACACACCGGCGGCGCGTTATTATATTGTTACTGTTTTATATTATATAAAATATATATATATATATAGGTGCGCATTGCGTAGTTATAGTTAGTCGACTATGTAATAATATTACAATCGGCGGGCCCGCCGTGCAGTACCTATTGCAAGACGAGTGCTTTCATCCCTTTCCTCGTTTCGTAGGTATATAGGCGAACCTGCGCCCAGCACACACATGCGATTTATATTTATATACATATTTTTTTTTTTTGTCCGTTCTCTTATTCTTTTCACTCCTAACCGGTATATGTAATATCGCACGTATATATTGTAGATATATACAATGTATACCTGTATATACCTAACGTCATATATATATATATATATATACATGCGGGGAGCTGGATATACCTACCTACGTATAATAATATAATACATGAGAGTTTCCGCGTCCCGGAATTGATTAGCTGCTGCCGGCAAACGCGCACGGAGAGAGACCGGTTATAATTAAGCATGCAGATCGTGTCCATTGATTAAAAAGGGGTAATACTAATCAACCCCCCAACGCCCCTCCACGCCACCCGGCCCCCGGTGTATATATGCAAACGAAGTAGTATTATTCTTAAGGGAAGGCTGAACTTAAGGGATTCAAATTCCTTCTATCCGTGACTGCCCTTAAACTAAAACTAACGAACCCTTTTAATTAAATATTCAGCCTCGTTTTGTTGTGTATGTATACGTATATAGCACTGTGCGCGAGGCGCCCGTAAGCCCAACCCAGCGGCGGTGGCGCGGTAACGGTGGTAGGTACCATGCCCGGTACATTATATATATATATACGTAGGTACATAGAGTTTTAAATTATCGCCAAAGGTATATACGAACGTAGGTATATAATATGGATAACGGTGCAAATATATATTGTGTGTGTGCGTGCGACGGAGGACGCTTCGGGAGGAAAAGAAGCAAACAAAAATGAAACGGAAAAAAATTATGCATAATCCAAACGGGGGTATTGTTCTTTGGGGACGAATTTGCATTATCTTCGGTGTACATATTATTATTATGATTATGATTATTATTATTATAAACTATATACCTACACACGCGTTTATCGAGAATATGAGCTACGTATAAAATATTATAGAACGTTAGTATGTGTACACGATGAGTGTGCCCCTTTTTGCCATCGCATAAATTAATACCGTTTTCCCACGGCTTAATTTATGCATCGGTATCGTACCCTCCGTGTGTTCTTTTATTATTAATCTCAAATGCTAATGATCATCAAATATTCACACACGTTAACACGAACACGCGCATACACATATACTTACGTGCCTACACGTATATGTGCCGTCGTATAGTACGAAATTTCGCGTAGAGACACTTAAAAGGTTATAGTATTTTTATCGATATCGATTGGTTTGGCCGCGGAAACTGCACTGCATCGGCGCAAGTGCATAATATACGCTATACAGGCCAATACCACGTCGTAGGTTTACTTACCTTATTGGTAAACACGCATACCATTATACCAGCAAGGACCCACGCGCGTTAATGGTTCGAGTGGTCAAAGATGGTATGATACTATTGTTTTATTATAACGAGCATTGTAATATGTTCACCGGCGAATGGTAATCGCGGTTCAGTTTGTTGTCTTAATATTAAGCATATAGGCCAAACAGGCTGATGATTTTTCCTTCGACGTAATATTAACAGCACCGCACCATTACGGGAAACAAAGAAAAACAACGGACGCAAATATTGTTCATCGAACAACAACAATACGATCAATTAGTGATTACGAGGGGGAGACTCCTACAACACTACGACGATGAGTAGTAAACAGAGAGATTTCCCAGAAGGGAAAGTTATATAAATTATTGAAATATAAAATTAAAATTTTTCGCCGTCACGACATAATCAAATTATTGGGGATTGTCCATTATTCCGCTATTGAACTTTAAAATTAACATTTTCAACTAACATAAAGTTTACTGATTTATTTTTTAAGTTCAATAATAAAAAATAATAATAATATATTTTACGTTTTTATTTTTTAATACAAAGTTTTCCAAGCCTAACCATAACATAATAACACTGTATAATATAAACTGCTGTTATAATTAAACACCTAAAAAATATTATAGCAAAACGTAAATCAATAATATTAAAAACATAATAAATTATTAAATAATTGTTATATTCAGTAGGTAATAATATTATCTGAAAAGTTCCATTTCGAGTAAAATTCAATACAATTTATTGTTGTTTGTTATGATAATATATTTTGTTCATAATTTCAAGACAAATATTTCAATATTTTTCATTTTTATTTTACTCGACGCATTGATTATAGTATAAAAAATGTATATTTTTAACATTTTAAGAGAAATAATTTTTATTAAAGTGGACCAATCTTCTTTGATGTGTTTGCCGATGGATGATAATAATATCTTTGCGGTTAGTCGTTAGTAGTGATCAATAAAATACTTACAGTTGTACATATTTTATAACAATAAAGTCTGCACGTTTTTTTTTTCGTTCAAGAATTAATGCTAATTTCAAACGAATTTGTTGTTGAATCGAACCGCCACGGTTGCATAATTTATAACCATGTTTCAGAACTATATATATATATATATATATACACACAGTAATGTTGGTAGGTATGTAAAATATAATTCTCTATATAAATTTGTATATATTTTGATTGAAATAAATGAGAAATTTCTTTAGAAAAGTCTGAATGATAAACAGTCGAATGAATTGAAAAACTCTTTTACTCGAATCGTAGAACTATAGAAAATATAATATTCGTATCGCAATATACCATATCAAACATAAAACACACCGACTATTTTTATTCTTTTATTTAATAATTTTCCTTTGGTTTTCAATAGAAAGAGTGTTTGAAAAAAAATAAAATACAATCTACCAACGGGTTATTTCCGAGTATAGCTCTTCACAGAGTAAATGCAATAACTAAGTAGTTGTGCGAAATATGTGCCGTAAAATTTTCCCGTATTAAAAAAAAAGGTATCCGTTTTAATGCGGATAACAAAAAAAAAAATTCAGTAGGTTGTTTGATATTAAAGGCGAATATGATCTCCGTGATGCTTCATTTGGAAGAGGAGCAATGTATGATGAAGGTATACACTTAATGCGGATATTAAATTATTCAAAAGCCCATTACATATTTATATATATGAGTATAGAAATGAAATCGACTTTGCGATGTTTAAAAAAAAATTTAAATATTCATTAAAATATAACTGTTTAGTACTATATAATAATATATAGTGCACTATACACAATTTATCGATGTCAGTATAATTACATATTTTATACTTATAAAAAAACCAAACGAACTTTAATACATAATACATGATATAGTATTCAACATGTCTTTTCATATGATGATTAATCTCATTTATGCATTTTTATTTTTGTTAATTTACGGCCCTTTAATTATCTGTATTTCAAACTCCAAGTATTTAACTCTTACGCATTCAAATTGGTTCAAAAATCGATTGAAACTGTATAATTTAGTTCGTTGTAATAAAATAAGTATACGTTAAACAATTTGACGTCAAGAGTTTAACTAATCCAATAATTAGTTTAAGTGCGTATTTAATTTTAAACTTGCACAAAGTTAGGTAACATAATAAACAATAATTTGAGTGTATTTCAACATATTTCGAGAACGGGCCGTTTAAATATTTTTTGTGTACAAATTTACAACCCCATCCGACTTATACAATATAGGTGTAGTTCCGGTTAGTATTAAGATGCTTGAGTATAATTAATGTGTATAAATTATTTTAAATTGAAGATGAAACAGTTTATAATATTATTATAGACCCAATATATATATATATATATATAGGTTTTGACGATAAACACAACTGATTTTTCGGAAATAAACGCGTCGTATAAAATTATTTTTTTTAACATCAACTACAAAGGTTATTGGCATAAATATTGACATTTTAACATTTTATAACGTTGTAAGTTTCAATTGTTTAAAGATTAGAAATAATTGCTTTCCATAAACATTGTCCGGAATGTTAAATTAATATTTCTGGAGATTCGTTGAAGTTTGGACAGCATAGACGTCGATGTGTTCGATTGAGTTGTTTGTGTTGCATGACGTGTTTAAGGGAGGGTATGTATTTGCCATGAGGTGTCCATGTGTGAATGTTTAGTGTGGCCAATATTCACAGTCGATTGAGAATTACCACTACTTGTCTATTACATCCGAATTTCGGGAAGAGATCAACAGAGTGTTTGATTCTGTGTTTCGCCTATATTTGCTGATGTCTCTTCGCATGTCTACAAGCGAATAACGGAAAGTGTATTACTGTTGGCATTGTTAATTGCATTTCTATAGTATTGCTCTATCTGTCTCCTCGTTTCCGTTTATTTTTCAATGTCCTGGCGTCAATATGAATCTTATTATATCTTTATTTGATTTTGAAAGAAAATTGCAAATTTTTTTGAGTGAACGGCTCCATTTATAGCATTATTTCATATTATTATTGTTAGTACAATGAGTATAATTTATAGATTGAAATTCAAAATTACAATTTCTAAAATAAAGATATTATATCTTTTATGCATAACAATAATTGTAAATGGGATTTTTTCCAACCAACCCATCACATATCGTCGATTACAGTTGAGCAATGCTAGACTGCCTATATTAAAACCCTATATAATGTGTCATATAATGTTTCACAACTTGGTATAGTGAATGTGAGTCTGCGTGTAACACCCTATAGTGCAGCGATATAATATGTGTGTAATATTCTCCCTCCTCGTTGCGAAATCTACGAAATTATATTTAATTACTTTCGACATGGAACGAAAAAAAAAAAAAAAAATTAAATGATATGAGCTCTTCGAGAGGGTTGATTCGAAAGAAAGCCAATCGCGATGACACCGGAGCGAAGAAAAAACGAATCCAATAATAAATATAAAAAAAAAATTATATACCACACATATTATATATTATACGATCCGTCACAGCAGCGACATCGTCAAACGAGATATGTTTTTTTTTCGTCACATGCACAAAATAATATGACATCGCTGCAGCAATGCGTGCCGTGACGTTTCAATTATATTATATTATAATATTATATCGGTTGATTTGTGGGTGTATTCGTCCACCGAACGCGAACAAAAATCGCATATACATAATATATATAATTCATAATGCATATACAGCTCGATTAAATGCGATATTACTGCAATGTCGTGTATGTTTTTGGGGTTTAGGGTAAAAAATCGACCACCGCGTAAACCCGAACGTCCCGGCACGCCACAGCCACGGCGAGTGGGCAAAACCGATGGATGATGGCTAATGCGAATAAGACGTTTACATAATTTGTCAATGTTTCGAAAACGGACAGGGTAAAACGTCGCTTTATCATTTATCAAACGGTCGACCGCGCGCGCGACAACGCGTCCCTTGCTCGGCGTGTGGACCTTTGGAAGCCCTGATCCCGGGACCATTGTTGTTCGGCGAATGCGGGTGAGTGGGTGGGTGGGCGGGTGAGGGACAAATCGCTCTTAAACGATACCGCCGCCACCGCTGCACAGTTCTCTCTTGCAGCAGCAGCAGCGGGGCTAAGGTCTCGGAAGCGATCTCTTTTGTGCTGCAACGCGCTCGAGTACGAGACTTGCCCCTCCGTCAAACCGCCACCCCCTACCACAACCCTCTCCCCCCGCACGACGTGCTCCCCCGGCCTGTCGCTCGCAATAACGATACGGTCAATACCAATGGTCGTATGATATTCAAATTCACATTCATCAATCCCCGTTCGGGCCCATTATCTTAATCGAATTCTACAGTATAGCGACCGAGACCGCGCGCGATCCCGCAGGACTTTTTTCGCGAATATATACATACACACGCACACCCGGGACGACCTGAATACGCGTACCCAGCGTGACTCAGCAGCTGCCACGGTGACGTCTAAGTGTGTACTAAACAAGATGATTTCGACCCGCCAGCTGCAGTCGTAAAGGCATTTTTCAAAAGATTCATACATTATAGTATTATGCATAATATATGATATCGGCTCCGTAAGTGTTTCTCGACCAGAAAGTATGATCATATAGTTTAAGACGTATAGCGTCAAGGAGATTGTATAAAAAACCTACTCTGCTGCAGTCTTCATATATATATATTTGTTATGTTGTATAGGCTAGTTTTTGGGATATCTGCACCCGTACAGAGTATTATTTCAGTAATGATAAATTATTGAAAAATTTCGTAAATTTTAAAATTGTTTTTGTTCTCCCCATCCTGCTTCGCCCAGAGAATCACGAAGTGGAATAAAGTTATTTTAGTGTAGATCACAAATACATTCGTACATTTATTGACATTTATATCAATTTATATCAATGTGTTTACAATTATATATGATGGCTATTCGAAAGTAATTATTTGTTATGCCTATAGGTATGAAAACAAAATTGCAGCGGTATTATTTACTTACGTTTACGAAAATCAAAACTTAAATATTGACCAGGTTTGCAGTTATAGTGACTAAATCAGCTATACACAATGTGTATTACACATAATATATCTGCACAAGCGGAGAAGGGCTTTGATAACAATACCTACCTACCTACTCTTTATTTCCACCGCCAGTCTTATAATTATTTACCTACATGTGCAGTAATAATACGCGTTTTGTTGTGTACGACTAGTCTGTATTAGCATTATTTATCGTAGCTTACGCGTTTAATATGATATAATTATATATATATGCATACCTACAACTGTTGGACGTTTAAATATTATCCAAATGTTCGGTCAAAACCCCTTTGAAATGTATTATTATGATAAACGCGCGCGTTCACGGTTTCTACACAGATTTATTTATGGCGTTCGATTAATTATTATTTATTATTCCCGAATTAAGTAAAGATTATTGGCGATGTGTGTGACTCATGTTTTACCGCGCTGTTCGTATTCGAGTTTTAATATATACATAATATTATATTATACCACCCATATGGAAATCACGGCCGATTACGTATATTATAATATATTACTGTCTGATCACCAAATTGAATTGAATTTGGCCGTGACATACACGTATTGCAGTTTTATACAAATTTTTAAGTTGCAATGCAAACCCTACGCAGATAAGATTGCAAGATTATATTAGATGAAAACATAATACATTTACCATGAAAAGGTTTATATTAATTTATTTTTTTCATTGTCCGTTCGCCCGCTGTATTAAGCTCAATATATGTTATTAGGCCCTAGGTCAACGTACTGTTTAATTGAAGTTAAAAATTCCAGTTAAACTTATAAAATTAAAATAATTTTTAACACGTTCGAGACTCGCTGTATACCGAGTGTTGTTAAGGTCGTAATAATTAAAGTATATTACATACGCGCAATAAATAATAATTCAGATATTGTCTGAATATACCATAATAATTATGGTTTCCTGAGATTTGAGTAATTACTATAAGAAGTCCGTGTGAAAGTGACTTATTTAATTCACGGAAAAATTATGATACGCGTTATTGAAAAAAAATACACAATTTATCACCATCGTATAAATTATAAGTTAAATAATAACAGTCAACCAACGTGCATTTTATTTTTATTAGGGGTGGAACGACTTTCGGGAGATCAAATATAATATAATTTTTTTTTTTTTAATAACAATCATTATAATTATTCACGTTACGAGAAGCTGCAAGAGATTCCCCAAACGATCATATAATATACAAATGAAGCGCACGTATAGGTACTTCCTTCGTCTGTATTTTATTACATCTTCGATGTTTCATTAGCTTTTCATACACATAAGGTCTGAACTATATTATAATGGCACCCATTAGTTTCCGATGTTATATAAGTCACTCCGAGTCATTAAAACCCTCTGGGGGCATTTAAAAATTACCATAATCTAATGACTAATTCGAAACAAACTGCAGCGACGAATAAGTGCGTATGGAAAAAAATTGTCAAGGTTATTTAAACATTTGTCGAGAAAAAAAAATAGTTTTATTTCTGGAGACCCGCACGGTACAACGTAATATACTATAATATTATGATCTCTCGTGTATGGAACTGGAACAAAAATAAATATCACACCTTTTTTGAAGGAAGCATAAATTTAATAATATGATTCGGAACGAATGACAGGGAATAATCAATTAATGAGATGTTTTTGAAATTTCAATACAACGCGAAAATTTGTGTGCATTCGAAATATAATTAATTTCTCATATACTTAAGTCAAATAATTTTTTTTATCCCACGAATGATAGGTAGTGATATCATGATGTTTTGGTTAATAAATCATACTGCAGTGTACAACCGTATGTTCTACTCGAAAATATGTTACATTGTTACATCTTCATATTATAGTAAAAGGGAGTCGTCTGATTATGGCTTGGGGAAAAACATACTATCTAAAACCGTTTGTACTTATGATAGGTATATGCAGTGTATATCATGTTGTTTAAGAGGAAATTATCCATCTTGGTATCTTGATAAGTATCTAACCCTCGATGATAATAATGATTTCCTGCTTTATATTTATAGAATATAAATTCTTATTTCACACCGCGTTAAAAATTTTGTCTTTATGCTACCGACGTATATTATAAATCATGATAATAATTGTCATATCTGTACAATGTTTAAATATCCAACTATATGATGCAGAAAGTATAAACTATAAATGGAAATAATCAAATTGAAATCATTGCTTAAACAGTAAACACAAGTGTACCAAGTTAAGACCAGTCGGAACAAAATATATCAAAAACTGCAACCCGTTTTGACGACCATTTTATTGTGTAGGTACTTTTACAGGAAAATGATCGTTTACATACAACTTTTTTTTTATTATTATTTAGAAATACGCCTCAACTGCCATGGTTATTGGCGTTTTAATCATACAACTTTTAATTGCTATGATATTTACAATATAAATAGCATTCATGGACAGCAAAATAGTTTTGTAACGCAGTATACAACACAACACGCATGATATGCCGAATTATTAAATTTCAAATACATATTTTTAAAAAGAAACCATGTACATAATAATATTTCTATCTGTTTTACTCGATAGAGGTTTTTTTTTATATTTAGTTGTTTAATTTAGTACCTTTGTATTTATATACCTGCCTAACGATTTAACCGTCATCCTCTTTTGTCTTTCCAAACGTTGAATTCGCACCCTACTCAATATTATACCATTGTAGCCACAATAAAAAATATAGTGTAACACTATGAAGATTTAATAAACATGATAATATACATTATATGGTTTTGGAAATTTGGGACCGGTTCTGAAAATCTCGAAACGGTTTTGGAATGTTGGTATTGGTTTTGAAAATCTTGATAATATTATATGTCATTAGTTATTAAAAATGATTTTAAAACGTGAAATTTGATATAGAGTCATAACTCACATAATATCCAAACAAAGGTTTTCATATTACTTAATGTACGTATTACATAGATAGAAGCCAAAAGGTATAATAGGTATTTAGAGAATATATATTATGTTGTATATGAATAAAGTAAGGTGCTATCCATAGATGGCTGTAAAAATGTATTTTTAAACACTCGAATTTGTTTTTAATTAGGGTCTTAATTGGTCGTATTTTTTTAAGCCACCTATCTAGCACAAATGAGACAAATGAGTCTTAGCGCTTTAGAAAAGATCGATTTTATTATTTTTACTTTAGATACTGCATTTGTAGATAAAATTACACCGGTCTCTCTACTCATTAGTTAAACGATTTTCGATGGATAAAACATATAGTACATATTGTACTAACTTTTTTAATTTATCATGTAGGTTAGGTATACAAATAATTATTTAAACAATAATTTAACGAATTACATATTATTAACAATGTGGGTAGCACGATGACAATAAATAATTAACTCGCATGCTGCAGGGAGTTGCGGCCACCCAGCATAACTCGGACTTAATTTTTTTGTACTATTATGGGAACGAAATATAGAAATAATACCATAATAGTACTTACACAACCTTACACGTCCAGTTCGTATGCGTACAAAGTTCAAGGTTGGTTCCGAATACAATATTATTACATTAGTACAGCGCAATATCGTGGTGGTCAGCTAAAATCGTCGTATCGCATTTTATTCCATCCCTCTTTTATTATTATTTTTTCGCCACCATTCTGTCACAAACATTCGGAAAACGTTTGTCACACGGTCGTGTACAAAAACCGCAAGCCGTACACCAAAACAGACATTGCGAGCAATCAATCAAAAAAAGAAAAAAAAGAAAAAAATGCCGTTTCCCATATTATATATTATATTGTCTTTCTTCTTTCCCTCTCGACTTATATGTAACCCCCCCCCCCCCCCCCCCCGGCCGCTCGTCACTTTTCCGCCATCCGATCACGGCGGTCGTGCGTCATTATTCAAACGGAAGAAATAATTAACCGAACACCGGTTACCAATCAAATTCAAATTACGATTTGTAATATTCGATTTACATTAGTATCCACGTCTCGCGTGCGTTTGATCTGCCGAAACGCGGAACCGGTTCCCGTGTCATTGGGCACACAAAACAACGTCAATTCGATAATATAAGATATAAACGCAATTTATTTTTTATTTTTCCACTACATTATTATATTATCGTCTCGTCGTTCGATGATTCTGATTGCTCAATAACTTTTTATTATGTGGGTATTTGTAATATCTGTATGATAGCCAAACAGTTTGTATTGTCAAATACGCGGTCATAACTCGACGTTTAATTGAATAAATATGTTTCCGAAGTTAACTGCAAGTGCATATAAGCTGAATAATAATATAGTTATGGCTAGATTAGGTCCTTCTGCATTTTTATCCGATTTCAATCGCTATTATATGTTGAACCTTACATTTATAAATAGTATACATATTATTATTGTGAAGTGAAAATCATGTTTTTTACCTATATTGGCTATATTTTTATTGATTTTATTCGTATCTGCGTCGTCGATCGTCACCGCAATATATATAAAAAAAAAAACTTCTTATTTTAGATTCTGAGCGGAGCGGGGAATGTATTGATTTTACCATGATGTGTGTTTTTTTTGTGTCAATCATCATCACGTTTTGGGGCAGTAAAAGTTGTTCGATTTTCGACTTCAGTACTTCGTTCGATCAGAAAGTGAATCTAGTTGGTACTATGAGGGGGTCAAAAGTAAAAAATACCCAATATTTTTCTAAACAATCGGGATTTTTAAGCTAAAAATTTAGGAAAAAACGGGAATTTTTACGCACAATATCAGTTTTCGTCAAAATCAATTTTGGTTTTTGATGTTACTTTAAAACAAATGACAATAGATGATACATACAATTTTCACCGAATTTTTATATAATTATATTCTATCCATCGTGCAATTTTTAAAACATTTAAACTTGAATTGAATTATTTATAGGCATATGCAATTTTCGATCATTATTAGTTATTTTAAAATTACGTTGGGTAAAAAGCTTGAAAATTTAATACAAGGCTCCTTATATTATATTGTTACAATAGCAGTTGAAACATAAAAGAAATTCATAGTCACATTTTTTTTTTATATGCATTCAAAGTTTGAATTTTGACAAAATACTTAAAAATCACAAAAATGTGCAAAATATTTTAAGCTAGAAATTCATAAAAATTTTCTTTTTAAATCAAAGATTTGAAAATTTTTAATTCAATAATATATCCTTGACAGGTAATAATTATACCGTCTCCGCTTAGATTCGTTTTTCGTCTACAATGATATTATATCATTGGATTCAAATTTAATTCCATCCATTAATGATGCAGTGACCCACTTGTAAAGTTGTAGTCTACTGCAGTACAGCAAAGCGACATCCACGACTTACCCACTTTTTTTTATAAATATATATATTGGTATATTCTATTTATGTGACTTCAACCTGGCTGCAGGTGTCGCCGCTGTATAGCACATGTTAACAATATCGTCAAGTATTTATCGATCACGTTGTTATATATATAAGACGTATAATAATTTTATTCGCGTGTTGTATAGACCTAGTCGTAATGACTAATATGTACACTATAGGTACCAATACATCTATGTATTAATAATTGTATTATAGTTGCAGATAGGTACACAATTACATAGCGTCATCATCTCACAAAAAACTCGCAATCCAGAAGATTATGTCACGTTGAAGCTCGCCAGCGATCTCTTCAAGGCAATTAACGGGCTAAATCGGCCTTTTGTAATAGTACGACCGATCTTTGTAGGTCATGTGCAGCTTTCCATCTTAATTTCACGTTACCCCCGAGTAATTCATTGAACGTTTAGAGCCCGTTAAAGCCCCGCGCGACGTATATTATAATGAACTAAATGGAATAGGGTAAAGAGCTGCATGGCCATCTCCGCGCAAAATCTCCGTTGATCGTAATATCATATTATACGTTTAAGTCAAAATAAGACTGAAAACATAAAACTAAAAAGATTTATTATTTCTAATAATATAAGAGCGCGTTGTAATAATTACTTACTTCCGATATAATACATTATGCGGCTGCACTGTTACAGCATGATAATGTATTGATGGTTGGCGACGTAGGTACCTAAATTCTAGAAAGTTCAATTATAATCTGTTTAAATTTATGTGAAATTTTGAAGTAAAATTTTTTTT
Source organism: Diuraphis noxia (assembly GCF_037042655.1). Taxonomy (NCBI): domain Eukaryota; kingdom Metazoa; phylum Arthropoda; class Insecta; order Hemiptera; family Aphididae; genus Diuraphis; species Diuraphis noxia. The sequence continues at coordinate 11,769,563 of NW_028301713.1, forward strand.
CACTTTGGATCATACTGAAATATTATAAATATAGCAAATTACTTTTATGATAAAACTAGACATTTCGGTATCTAGGTATTACATTTTTTAAGTCTTACTTATAGGTAGGTACACTCAAGACTTAACACACACACACAGTAGTGCAATACTGGTATCGATAAACTACAATTATACCAAGGACAACGCATGATATGTGATGATTATTATTTTATATTATCATACACGAAATTGTAATTATTTAAATTTTAATAGAAGTTTTCAAAAATTGATGGTATTATTTTTTTTAAGTATATTAGATAATATATAATGAGTGTTTACACATTCAATGTATATATACCGTTGAGATCCTTAGTAATCGTACTAGTCGTATAAGACGTAAGTAATTTTTCGGTTTAGGTACCTAATAACTGCAGGCACACACGAAACGCCTTTTCAGCGTTGAATTGCTCGCGTGTGCTTTATTCGCCAGGACCACAAAATATTGTATACGTACCTGCCTATATATAATATTTACTTACTTAAAACCTAAGATAAAAATCGATCAGCGCAGTAATAATTTATTCAGATAATCGTTGATTATTGTCACATTTCGAATATCCATTATGCGTACTCACATACACGAGGACTAATAACGAGGAGGGTCATATATATAATATATCTTAGGTATATGGATCAGCGAGGGGATGATCTATCGACGAACCAGTTTACGGACACCTTAAAGAATGCCACGCTGCGACTTATTCAAATAGAATTGTAGCGCTGCTGCAGCGGTCGTTAAAAGCGACGATATTCATCGAAATGAATAAAATCAAATCGGTAACTATACACGCATATAAATACGATAATATGTACCCGTGCGTGCGTGTGTGTGTGTATACAAAATAAGAAAACGAGATTAAAAAAAAAAAAATAATAATAATAATAAGAAATAAAAAATCGTTCCGATATTATATCGGCTGACATATATCAAAGGATTTTTGGTATTATAATATCGTCGCAGCGCCCATGTATGTATACTAATTATATGAAATATTCAATGCGCGTGACTTGTCGCTTTTTAAATCCCATAATAAATGATCGGATTGCAGATGAGAGGGTTATATTCGTTCGGATTTAACGTTATCGAAAGCCACTGGTCTTGCGCGCGCGCCTGCAGCTCGCTCTCAATCGTGTCGTGTGATAATTCTCTGGCGACATTGCCGTGCACGCACTGTACACGGAGAGGAGAAGAAAAGACGCGTCTAATACAATGAAGAGAAAAAAAAACGTAAAGAGACGTAAAGAAGTAGAAAAAAAAAATCGAAACGAAATATTCCAATTTCACCGCTCGTACGATTATGCTAATATACTGAACGGCCATCTGTTCGTTTCTCGATAATAATAATAATAATAATAATAATAAAAAGCCATGTCGGCCTGCACATATTTATAATATTATAAATACGTTATCAGTTTGGTTTATTATAATATATTACATGATATACCGAATACTCTTATAATGTTATGTAGGTACTACGATAGTTATAACGCGTGTAGTATTGTTATTAATATTATACGACGACATATAATATGTTTTCGATTAATATTGTAAGTATATACTATATAATAATGTTTTTTTATTTGTGTGTGTGTGTTTGAGTCATAACTACCGCTATATACTCACACTGGGCGGACGGGAAGTATAGGTATCTACATAAGTTGAGTGACTTTTTAACGAGATCGTCTAGTATAATGTCATGTACTGTTGTTATTGTTATGATCGTTTTGTCGTGACATCGGATTACGATCGCGCTCTTATAGTCTGCGTGTATGAGAGAGACGAGGACAGTGACAGAGAAATACAGACAAAGGGGCAGGATGAAATAGATGCAGAGACGGAAAGAAAAACGAAGAGATTGATAGATAGAGAGAGAGAGAATGAAAAATATAAATCGTTCGATCGAGAGAATATTTAACGTCATAACTGAATCATACTATATTAAACTAATCGATCGCATACTGTCGTCGTGAAGGTACATTTATACAATTACGAAGACGATGTAGAATATGCATATAGGTACATATTATTTATGAAGGTAGAACGTAATTTAATTTGAAAAAAATATTAACCATGCAGTGAAGAAAGCAATAATTTGATATGCAAGTCCAACGATCTGTCCACGAGAGACGAGCGCTTACGTCATAGTTATTGCATAGTGCATAATATACTATGCCAACTTCGAGCAAGCAATCCAAAATGACACACATGTTAGGGAAGAATATATACATAAGAATTTAGAATGCGCATAGAGTTCGAGTAAATACGCGAAATAAAATACAAGTCTGCAATAATAAACATATCATAATATAGTATTATGCAAGGAAGATAGGTACCTACACCGACTAACGGCGAAAAATCTATTTTTGAGTAGATTCAACGCGACGCGGGATTCACGTTGATGTTTGTTATGGTTTATGTATAATTTTGAGTGTGTGTGTCTCACACAGAGTCTGATTTTATAATGATAATATTATTGTTATTCCTGCAGTTTGCGACGAGAGTGTTGACGCGAGCGTTACGAATAGATTTAATTAGAAGTTATTATAATATGGTTATAAGCGAAAAATCTTGTACACGTTGAAATGAGTCACCGAGACGTGTTATATACTTTTCTACATTATTATATATTATATACATATAGTGTATTATATATATATATATATACACTCATTCAAACGCGTACGTGATGAATATTTATGCGTGTCTTGTGATTACTTTAAATGATGTGGCTCGACTGCGTGGGCCATCGTATTGTTGTACTTATTGTACTATGATTTACATAAAGGTCCATACATGCAGTGCCGTAGCGTCGTTGGATTTACGATATTTATAATTGTCTTAAATCGTATCGATCATTTTTTCCAGCGACGATTACAATATATTACAAGGAGTGTGACGACCAAAACGTACATGTGAAACAAAATATATAACAGTATTCGATAATATATAATTAAATATGCAAGAGACGTGTGAGATACGTGGGGTGCGAATGGTTCAGCGCTGTGCGATAGTATAATACGTATAGGATAATAATTATACACGTGAAAGAAAAACGATGAGGTGCCGTGTAATCGAGAAGGCAACAAAGAATATTCCGACGAATTCTATTGTTTACGGTGGGTCTTTCGCACATTACAAATCGATATTAGACTTATGAATAATACGGCCCGAATTAGAATATTATAATAAGCGTATATAGTATTCGCATAAATTATCGACTATACGTGTGCGCTGTACACGCAATATTTACGGGACCGAAATCAATGGTAATTATTTTTATTGAAATCTCATCATCATGACGACAAGATTCGATGGGGTAGGAATAATAATTATATGATGTATCCTATAGCCGCAGTCTACTTGTAATAATAATATAACCGTCGAAGCGGCAGCACTTTAATTTGGCGGGGGCTCTGTATATTTTATAATATTATTATTATGTATACCACACACACAAGTGTCCGCGGCGGCCGAGTGGAAGTACCTATCCGTATTAACAATCGTGTGAACGCATCGCACAAACGGAAAAAAAAAAACGAACGAACGCCAGAAACGAAATAAAATATAAGGAAGAAAATTTATAATAATAATAATATACGATCAGACAATATTCACGAGACGCCACCATCGCCACACGCAATAGCCGAACCGGATGTCGTGGCCGGGGATGCTAGGCGCGCGTCCGCGGCGAGTACCTATACCAAAGACCGGTAGCTGCAGCTATATGTATACAAAGACACATATAAAACGCATCCGACTTCATTCGTGTGCGGTTTGGCCCTGTAATCATAGACCGACCGAGAATATTGTATATTATGCACCGTGGCGGCGGCGCGGCGGTTCGATTGTCTTTGACGAACTGTTTTTTTTTCTCCAACGGTTTCACGTCATCCCACAATGCGCTGTTGGCGCTGCGCAGGTCTCCTTAAAGGACAGATGTGATGTGTGAGCACACGCTTGTGCTGTGTGTGTGCACAGTCGTAGTGACGCGACGTGAATGGAGTAAAAGATGAAAATAAAAAACAAAAAAATAAAAAAACCTACCGGCACGAGAAATAGCCGACCAGCGGTGGCGGCGCCAACGTAATGATCGACTTCACACATGACTGGCCATTACGACTAATAACCATCACTGCCGAGATGACGCGTAGACTTGAGGCACGAACGACGCCTGTGCGTGTGCCAACCAGTGTGTGTGTGTGTGTGTATGCCAGGACACGATTTATGAGTCGATCCTGTGGTCTTGTCAGTCGGTGGTCGTCGTCCGGTCGTCGATGTATCGATCAAAAAGGTTTGTTCTCAGTACCGGAAATTACATCATTCAATGCCTACGGGTTTCCACGCTTTTTGCACATTATATTATGTGTAGATAAACACAATATTAGTGATTTTATAAAACATCTACTTATTTGTACTCCATGCAAACTCCTACAGACTATCGAACATAAATTAGGTACTACCTATATAATAACGGGATGCCATTCATACAGAGAGTTTGGGGGAAAGATCAACCTATTTAAGTACGGTTCCACATCGCTAAGAAATTTTCAAGACCCGACTAAATTCACCTGACTTCATTGTCTCGTCAAAATCAACAAATAAACTGTAAAATTAATATTATTGTACAATAGAATAATAACCGTTCATTTTGTACATTTTTTTTTTGTTTAAGTGTCAATGCCTATGGTTAAATTTAATAAAAAATATGTATAACAAGAAATACTGTGACGTTACGGATATGGAAAAAACCAAAAATTGTAGTAAAGTTGCAAAGACCACGACCGTTGCCTTTAAACTATGGCATGATAAGGGCCAAAAATGTTGGGTATTTTGTGCGACATGATTAGTTTTTTTTTTCCTCATATCGTTTTAGCACTTGTGTCTTCTACCGGATACTGTCATGGTATACTTTCGTGCAATGAGACTGTATAACAACTATTTAAATTGTCAACACATCATGTTTGTATAATATCAGCGTATACGCCGAATAGGCAATAATAATTATACTATAAACTTCGGGGAGGGTAGACGATGATGTTAAGTATAATATTCTACTGGTCACGGCGTGTGGTCACACGTGTTTAACATCAAACACTGTGATAGTTTTTTTAACACTGTTTTTTTTTTTTTTCTAGAGAAATCCAGTTTCGATAACTTGCACTGACTGATAAGACAAGGCCTCGTCCAAGTATTATAGGTATATACTTTGCGTGTATCTTCAAACAAACCAAAAGATAACTGTGACATTTAAAATACGACAGACATTAACAGATGCGGATGTGTTAACTGCAGTTTTTGGAAACTGTGAGATATAAGCGTCATTATCACGACATTGCAACGGCTGAATCGGTTTGATACTTGCTGGTCAAAAACTAAAAACTACGATAGTAAAATTGAATGAAAAACGCGGTCAGTGTATTGAAATAAGCCGTTTCGCTAAATATTCGATGCTATATTTGTTTTAGAAAATCATTGACGGGACTACGGCCAGAATATTGAACCATGATTGGTTTGTATGATAAAAATAATATATATATTAATATATTATTAAAAACATAAAAAAAATTCGAAACTTAACCTTGCACATGCACTATAAAAAAGTATTAGATAAAAAGTAGTGCTTGAAAATTTGAACGACATCTATGATACCTAATTTTTATACAGAATATTATTATTCCATGTTAACGATTTTATTTTGTTTAACACCAAAGATCTGCAGAAGTCGATGATGTGATTTCATACTAAAAATACCGTGGTTGTGCTAGTAAGTGCATTTCAAACTATTAACAAAAAGCAGTGTAGTGATGTTCCTAATTAAATTCAGCCACATAAATTATATTAATATTTAGTTATTTAAGTAATTTATTAAGGTTACAAAGTATTTACATAACTATGCGTACCTATATAAGAAAGTAGCAATTTACTTTAAAAGTGTGTTATGTTAATTTTTTGCCAATAGGCAATAACATAAACACAGCGTACAATTTACTGCATTAAACGCAGTGGTAACTTATAAAAACGTATAGCAATATCGTTGTATAAATCATTGTCACCTGCTGCTGCTAAATAAGTGTTATGAACAACATTTTTTTTCTTCATTATATAACACCGTTCAGCTGAATTGTGAATGCGCAATACAAAAGACTTATTTTTAAAATGCATTCTTATACCTATCCGTTAATTTGGTATCGGTTAATTATTTTATTTAAACAAATATAAAAAATTAAATACCCATACATATAATAATATTATTATTATTTATGGTCACTGGTCAGACAAAATCGTCTGTAAATTTAGTCAAGATCACTGTAATTTGTTAATCGAAAAACAAACCATCGATTTAATTTAAGCTATAAATAAAAAAATAACTATTTATACACATAAAAAAAAAAAAAAAAATAATAAATTAAATTAAATAGTTGCTCAAATTAACTAAATATAGGAAGTTACATCTAAAGCAACAACGGTAGAATTAATTATATACCCATAGCTATAGGTACTCATCTGGAAGTCGCATAAAATCTGTGAAATTTCAAATTTGAGATTAAAAATATTTTATTAATGTGTTTTGAAAGGATAATGAATATGCATTTTTTCGTATCTATAACTATTACAGTGATGCTTTTTTTTGAATTCCACGAAGAGATTCGAAAACAATACTTAACTTATATTTGATAATTACATATTTTAATTTTAAATGTGTACACAATAAAACTATAATAATTACATGAATGAAAATTACTATAATTAAGTTTTATTATTTGTAAAATATAAACAATGGACAAAAGTTATTATTGTACAATTGCTAACTACCTACAATGAAATTATTGTAATTTACTTTTTATGCAATCTGCAATTCGTTCGACAAAAAAAGATTGTGATTGAAATCAATTATTATGCAAAATAAAAAAAAAAAAATTATAATAAATGAAAATAAACAATGTTTTCTGAACGAAATCATTATAATAACGATTTATAACTGTAATGTTGTTTGATAATGCATAATGATTCATTTGAAGAAACAAATTTAAAATTTAAAATGCTCTTTTTTGTTTAAACAAATAGTTATAATTCAGAACTAATACAAATTAATTATGATTTAGTTATGAGAATAATATTTATGATTTATTCAGAATTAATATTTTAAACCGTTCATAAATGATGAATATATAATATGAATACATCAAAGGACTTTGACATAAAATGCTGAAATTTTGTAATACTCGATATAATAATATTCATATTTGGTATATTTGATAAAATATTATGCTTCAATGCGTACCTATACACGTTATATTGGCAAGTATAAGACTTGGTGTTAATTCATGTAAAATTAAAATTGAGAAAATACATTTATATTTGATTTCGTGTTTAATGTATATAGCTATTATATAGCACATTAGTGTACATTAGCACCACATCAGAGCAAAATGACTAATAGGAGCCCCGCAGTGCTAAACACTGAAACGTCAATATTGTTAGTATTTTCTAATTATAATAAAATAAAATTACAATATTTATTAAGATAAATGTTCAGGTTCGTTAATTAATTGGTTTCCTTCATAATTATATGATTATGCTCCGAGTTCTAATAATAAATCTTTAGCTTTAAATATATTATATGCATTGGCGATTTGCGTCTATGCGTTTAACTTGATAAGTATACAAATGTATATAATATTACCTACATCAATTATTAGTAATAATTATTATAATTATAATATAGCAAGCAGAATTTCAGATGGTTTTCTATGCAGTCTTTGCTTGTGTATGTGATATGAATTCAGCTAATGATGAGCATGGAAAATGTTTCAAGTTCTACATTCGGAAATATGTAGGCAAAATGTACAACTGTGTGCACGACATGAAATTCTACCGTTCCAAAATACACCGTAGTGTTTCGTCCTTTAAACTTGATATTATTTAATAAGTTGATCATTGTTAATTTATTTATAAATTTATATTTTCAAGGAAATCATCAATTTGCAGCAAAAGAGAGGGTTCTCGTTTGAAAAATTGAAGTTTGCATCACCACAACAACACTCATCAAGTAGGTACCTATAATAGTACAAAAAATGTCAGCAATTTGAAATTACGGACTTTATGTGTAATTAAAAATTCTAGAAATCGGAATTTTTTACAAAATATGAACGATTAAATGGAAAAATTGGGATGAGCGTTCACTCAAAATTCACTCTGTACATAATATTATTTAATGTATTATGATAAAAGTAATTGGCGTGCGTTTGACTCGGCTTAAGTATAATAATATATCGTCTGTTGGTCGCGTGCGATTCGTTTCGTACGATATACATATAGATATAATAACACGTATATACCTCGGTGTGTATGATATACAGTGACGTTTCGGGTTTTGCCTCGAGGCCTGAAGCAGCAGTAGAACCATCACCGGAAACTACCCCATCGGAAACCAATCTACTGCCGTAGCACTTAGCCGTGAGAACTCGGGCGCCACCGCCGTTATCGAGATAATGGACACGCATAATATATAATATTAGGTATGTATATAACATATTATATAGGATGAGACGAATAAAAAACAATCGGAAATATTAATTCACGATCCCTATCCCGATATATTTATTGTAACGGCGAGGCGCGCTGCACGATGATAAACGGTCGGCGTCCTTTTGTTTCATATGCAAATCGAATGTGCGCGCGGAGCCAATCGAAGGGATACGGAAAGACAAAAAGGAATTATTATTATTATTGTTATTCGCTGGCAATCTATGTAAATCGCGTATAATATCTGCAGACGACCGTTGATGATAATAAATAATATAATATATCGTCTAGGGACGCACACGGGGTACCGGAAACCAAAAACGCTAAAAAAAAAACACGACTGTATTTTATACATGATATTACTATAGGTATATGTTGATATCACGAAGTTTACAGTTTTTGAAAATTATATTATTGCAACCGTTTATGGAGAATATTATAAATAATACCGAAACGATAACAAAGGGAAATAAATATCGCGGGTACGCCTCGGCAACAGCACACGCGAGTAAAAAAAAAAAAAAAAAAACCGAAACGAAACAAAAACCAAAACACTAAAGATAAGTCGTCATAAACATCATACGCGTACCTATACGAGGTGTTAACTCTCGCGTACCTATATAGGTACATAAAATTACACATGCCTACCCTGCTTCATCGGCGGTTATATAATATTATAACACCGGAGTGGTGCATGCCGCGCGTATGTATACATATATACTTCGGGGAGAAGTTGAAAACGATTATTATTGTAAATCTATACACACACCCCTGCAGGGAATATAACTTTTTATGTTTACGCTGCACCGTAAATACGTGCGATTTACATATATACACGGGATTTTTTGCACTGACTATATAATATGGTGCGTACGACTATATAATATCATAGTATATATATATTGTTAGGTATAGGTACAACACCGCTCTGTCTCCGCGGCTATTTATTTTATAATAATAAAATATTATTATCATTTATATTCTATATATATATAAATATATAGGCAACGTCAAAATAATAATATTGTAATATGTGAATGGACATTTTTTTTTCGTATCTTTTATACTTTTAAAGGACGCCGTGATGACAAACCGGCGGTGCAAACGCTGTAAAAATAATAATGATATTATTATTATTATTATTACCTATATATATAGTATATATCGGAATCGTAAACGGACTAGGTACGTGAAGATTTCCACCACGTGAAACACAATATATACGCATGCATGGAACTACGCGCGGCTGTTCAGCGATTTATTCGAACGACTTTTTTCCAGTGTTTTTACGACTTTTTACGACCAAACGCCACTTTAAAAGCAGCTGATTTTCAAGGTCGCTCTGCTCTCACACACGCTCTCGGAGTCTTCGTATTCTCTGTCTCTCTCTCTATATCGCGTGTCCCATGTCTGTCTCTCTAAATGACAGATGCACAAGTATAACCCCCCCCCCCGCGGCTGTTGATGATGTTTATGCGTCATATGTGGTATATTATTATTAATTTTACTATACTGTGACTATTGTGTTATTATTTTATAATAATATGCGTGCCAAATCTTATATATATATACATTAAACGTATAAAATTAACACTGCTGTAACTGCTGACTAAACATAAGAATGCGGGATAAAGAAAAAAAAATATAACTCTTACACCGCCGAGACGAAATAATTTCGATAAATGACGACCATTGCGCAGTTATTAACTCCGTTTCTTTGAAACGTGCCGACGAAACTTCCAGAGGACGAAAGGCGACGGCATCATCACATCACCTCCACGTGCGGTGGATCAACAACCCATCTCACGATGTACATTTAACATATTATAATAAATTTCGGACGACGACGACGACGACGACGATGAGAAGCGATTCTTTAATTAGAACCCTAATTACACATAATATAGCAGCCTAGAAAGAATAAAACGCATTATATATTATTATTATATTATCAATCTTTGCTGCAGTACCATATGAAAAAATATGTTTCTTTTATTACATAGGTGTGTGTACCTATTACATCGTCCATATTAAGTTTTGTTATGTGTTAAGTATGTCTAAACGCAATAATGTCCATCATTAGTATATAAATATAGTTTCCTATTAAAAAAATATAATATGACTCTTTTATATTATTCATCATCATTTTATTTTTATTTTTCGTAATCATTTTCATTCCACAGGTAGAAAGTTTCCGAGTTATTTGTAACGCTTTAACGAGTTTAACGGGTAAAATATTGATTGAAATAATATGTATTCATTATTCCTTTATTTTTTTTATTTGCCTTTGCTAAAAATTCTTAGGAACACAGTTGTTTTTCTTTTAATAAATATTTTATTGGTAATATTAATGCCATGGCAACTAGTCAGCTCATATTTTTAATCAAAAACTTAATGAAAAATAAAACGGTATCGTCGCTATATACACATGCTTGATAACCGTATACCGCGGAAATAATAATATGTAAACAGAATCTAAAATACGAATTAATGGTTCCAAATTATATTAACAGTAAACAATATGTGCTTTATTAAAGGCGACTACATGCAATACAGAGTCCAGCACTTACCAAAACGTTTTCTCATAGATATAAACCTATATATATATATATATACATGAAATTATAATCTTTACTTCTTCCAGTGCTGTACAATACTATAATGTGTAATGTATCATCTTTATCACATTTTATAACGTCCATGATGTATTAAAATTATGGTTTAAATTTTAGAACCGTAAGACCCATCGCACTCAGTCACTCAGATAACGCTATAAATTATCCGACGTAAAAATCGCGTTAAATCTAGTACAAATACTATTTTGAATAAAATGTTGAGAATTATATTTATACTCGCGTTTAATAACTATTAGGTATTTGTTTTAAACGTAAAAAATACTTATTCTATATACAAATTGTGTAAATTACAAAACACAATACATAAATGTTTCTTCATAATAGTCGATAGGAAAGAAGACCCTCCCATTTGCGACAGTTGTGGTACACTTCTATCTATCAAACACATCGTATCTGAATGCCGTTCCTTCGAATCGGACAAACGAGAAGCTGGAGTATCAAATATTATATCGGAAGCCCTCCACCCAGACAACATTAGCCGCATGATGTCCTTTTTAATCAAGACCAACCTAATTAATAATCTATAATCTAGTATGTTGTAATATGTGTAATATGTGTAATGTTTTTGTAAATAATGTAAATAGTGTATACAACAATTATCATTAACAATGTAAACTATGTCAGCCAATGGCCTCCGCAGCCGAGGCTTATTTCTAATAAAAAAAAAAAAATAGTCGATAGTAAATTACAAAATCATTAATAAATATGTTAATCTTTTCAGGTTTTGTGATATGGATTGACCATTACATTGTTTACACATCGTGTAAATATACAATATGATTTTTTTTTTATCAACTTCGAAAGTAAAGTACACTGCAGGGTACAAATTATGAACGTCAGAAGACGCTGAGTTATTTTCGATTTTCCATTATACTTTATGTTATTATATGATAAATATCATTGAAATATAAATATGACGTATATATACGTTGAATAAAAACATCGAACCGGGAGATTGGATTCTACGTCATAATATGATATACGCGTCGTCCGCGAACAAATCGTTCTTTTGTCACGCACAAGGTATGATATATAATATAGTTCGCAAACACTCGAAATAGGCGATTACCTAGGGGTTTCAAGTTTATTCTCTAAACAGTCTTAAACGGATACGGTGGCCCGACGACCGCGGTAACAAAGATTAATATTTGCGATCAAATGCAAAAGCAACAAATCGTGGTCTCGACATCCATACCGCGTCCGGTCGTCTCCGCGTCACGAGATTTTGACGGGTTCCCCAGAGGGAAATAAACAGATTTTTCTTTTCCGTTTGGCCTCCGGTTGAGCTGTTAAAAATCGATCTCCCTTCCAAAAGTGTGCTGTGCGATATCAACATTACTTTTTCCTTTATTCGAATATATGTATATATATATATTATTTATACATGTGTATTTGATTAAAATAGCCCGTGGCAGTGTTTTACGCAGATGTTCTTTGAGAGCCATTTTGCAATGATTATATTGATACAACGTGAAAGGGAGCGGTGCTGTATAAAGCTGTAGACTTTGAAACACGCTTAGGTGTTGAAGGATCGTGTTTGTTGTCAAAAGTATATGTACTATATATCTACTCTGTGCTTACTATTTTGATTGAACAAGACCAAAAAATCAAAGAACAAAAATAAGTAAATACATAATTTAAAACTAGAATCGTTACTTTCGATTTTAAAATATCACCGTTATATTCTTAAAAAGGTATATATTGTAAGAAAAAATATTAAAATACGAAATGGTGTACAATATTAGATATAAATTCACTTTTCATTTTGAAACTATTTTAAAATTAAATTTGCGGGTTTCTTGTTGTTAGATATTTTGTTTTATTTAGAGTATATTTATTTATTTATATACATTTTTGCGTATTTTACTAGTCCAATTTATTGTTATTATTACTCGGTTATAAACATGAAATTTAATAAAATGGATTATTGCCATTTTAAACATATTAACAACATAACCAGATAAATTACCTGACCAAATGTTTAGGTAACTAAAGCTATGCTTTTGAATCAGATATTTAAAAAACTTAACCATTGACGGTTTTTAAAAGTAGGTATATTATTTGTATTGAACTGTTTAATTATGGAACATTAATTTTTCTTTCATATATCTACGATTTCTTAGCATAAATAAACTAATAACTGAAAATTGGAATATATATCAACAATAATTATATAATTATACCTTTTATAAATACGATGACGGATATCGCGGTCGAGATAAACAATTAACAAAATTCCTAGTAAACTATATGGATCGACTAAACGCAACGAAACCTACTCAACACATATTGTTAGTTATGTCCTGTCGAGATCCTGTAGTGTATTGCAGAACAAACTTATACACACAATAGGCAATGTTTTAATGACACGAACACACCGTCGGCAACGAAAAAGGGCTGTTGGCAACAGGTTTCGTTCGCGACCAAGCTATGCATTTCATAGGGTCACACGAGTATTTCCGTCAGCGTTTCATCGTTCACTGTTCATGGGGGTAAAATATAAATATAAATATAAATAATAATAATAAAAAACTAAGCTAAAAAAAGCAGTGAAGTAACGAAATAGCATCACAGACAGGTGCGAGAGAACCGTACCGAATGTTGAATTCTGGAAACGAAGACGACGACGGTGTTGAGGCGGTGGCGGAGAGAGCGAGAGAGAATGATATTGAACGAGGGAAATGTAGGGGAAAAAAATAAAGAAATACATATTTATGTCGTTTGGCACCTTTTGTGCGGTTTAACAATAAATTCTGATTAAACTCTCAGTCGCCTTAACCAATCGCCTTTTACGGGTCATTAGAGTACGAGGGGGCGGCGGCGGCGGCCGATCGGTTGGGAAACGTATTTTTTTTCTCCTTGTGTTATTTTTTTGTGATACAATGATTTACTGCCATGTTATTTAAAACATAGGTATATACGTACATGATACATGCACATAATAATATATATGTATTATGCTTACAAGAAATATCCATAGCCACTTGGTTAATAATAATGCGTCCGCATGTGAACAGAACGGATTCCGAATTATTATGAGTTTTATCAATTTATTCGTATATATGTACGAGATAATTTATTGCTTTTTGTGTTTACGTTTGGACCGAACAATATCAGGGGTGCCCGAGAGTTAAAAAATAAATAAAAAAAAGGAGAAAAAACTATCAACAGTATTTAATATAATTTGAAATTATTCCCGTTTTCGTCTTCTGAATATTGCGTTATTTATTATTAATATTTGTATTTATGTATTCTTCTTCCGAATAATTATTGCGTAGTACTCCGTACTGCACTGTAATCACCGTGGCCACTGACGCTGCATATAAAAGTGCATATTGCAATATAATAATAATATAATGCCAAATATGATAGGCTTTCAAAATATCGATTAAAACACCAATTAAAAGGGCACATCCATGTACCGTTCGAGTCTCAGTCTGAAATCGATCAAGTACTCAGATACGATATAAATATACATATATGTATATATACTATGCAACATCGCATCAAACGCTTTTTATCCATATCTTACACGGTATAATATTATAATATCAATAGTATTTGAGTATTATACTTATATGTTGTACACATAAGCCCCGCGAACAGCTCGAAGCACATATAATGCATTCAATCAAGCGTGCGTAAAAATATTCGGCAACTATTCATTATCGTTATAACGTGACATGTGCATTCGACGAGAGACCTTTCATCTCGGTTTAGGGTGTGATGTCGTGGGGGTCGTCATAAACAAAGACGATGGGAAATTTTAATGCTATTATACATAATATACGCCATGTACGTGCGTGTCATGTACTGTTACGATATTATAATAATATATATTATTATTATTATAGTTTTTCGAACACTGATGCATATTATAATATCGTATAATTCCCGATGATTTTGATAAGTGATTTTCTTTTTTTTTCGTTGGCGATTAATATTGTTCGATGAGCCTCCGTATCGCTGACGACGAAAACTCAGACAAAATAACCATCGAGTCATATTCTTATGTGTATACATGTATGAAGAACAAACGAAAAAAGGTATCCATTGCCAATTTGGAATCCTGCAATAAAGCGCGCCGATCCCCTCAGATCTCTTCCTCGCTTTCACCTCACCACCACTCCCCTCCACACCGCCATAGATGCAAGAGGTACATTTATATATAATACCTATCCCTCGGCGGCGACTGCGACCGGTGTTCGGGTGAGCACGCATTCTTCTTTCGGCGTCGACAAAAAGACCTGTCGATGATTGTCAACACTATAAGTACACTACGGTCCAAACATATTCAGCATATTTGCCACCTGCCTCGTATAACTATATATATATATTTTTTTTTCCTCCTCTCGTTTTCTTTCTTATTCTTGCGTTCACACGGACGTCTCTTAATGGCCAATCAGACGTATATTTCTTTTATGGATTTATTTATAAAAGTGTGTATTTTTACGATTGTTTATCAATGCGATTTTTATGGTGGCCATATAACAGGAAGCCGGCGGACCCCTTTGATCCCGGTCAGATCAAACACGATAATTTGTGCCGTGGGCTCACTCGACGGCGGCAATGGAAATATACACTTTTACGTGGTAGTTCGCCGCCGCCGCCGCCACTGCGATCTTGTACACCATAGACTATTATCTAAGTATTGGAAATATTCATCAACACGTTATTATTGTCGTTGGCGCCAAAACGATTTGGCACAAAGTGATTAGATTCATTTTATTTGGGGTCATTAATAATTCACGAACACCTTATCTTATTCACGAACAGTCTTATTACAAACAACGTCTTGTGTTGGTTTTAATATTCATAAAAATACCTATTTCAATTTTTAAGCGACACAATCGAGTCGTTTGTTTGAAACTAAATCAAAATCAATAACGTCAACAATTTATAATAACACGTATTTCGATTTTTTATGCATATAATAATAATAATAATAAAAAAAAAAAACCTTACAGTGAAAAATGTATTCATCATTGCATTTTATTCTTATGACTTACAAACTTTAAGCATAAGTACTTAAAAAATTAACAACTAATAATTAAAATAAAAGTTGAAAGTTCATTAATTAATAGTCTATGTAATTTAAAAAAAAACAGATATGTTTATTATAATAATCGATTAATATTACGAGTGCTTTCCATTTGTATAGATGTCAAATATAAGTGAAACATATAGTGAATAACTGTTAGATATCGCGGAAACATAATATTGTAAGAATACTATTCGGTTCGACTCAATCAAAGATGTTGAAAAAATTCAGTTAAAACGTCATACTAATATATCAAAATATATATATATTACCGCGAATATAATATATATTATCCAATACTGTTGAAATCGATTCGACAGCGTAATATTATATTATTATTACAGTCGTCATTCCACGATCGTCGGCACAATCGTTAAAATAATTAGCATATGAAATGCGCACGTCAGACTGTTACTATTTTAATTATTGTTATTTTATTTAAATTCGAGACATCCAATATCGTTCATTTTCGTTATAACAGCGCTTTATCGTTTTCCAAAGCCTCTCGTGCACTGCCGCAGCCGCCGACACCTACTCGGTCACTTTTCTTCACCGTATATAATAATAATAATAATAATAATAATAATGGTAATAATAATAATAATAATGATGATAATATTATGTGTATACAGTATAATGTAATATATATAATACGAGAACGGGTTGAAGTAAAAAAAAAAAAAAAGTCAGTAGGTTTATCTTTATTGGTCGCTAATGGTCGAACGTTATAAATAACATAATAAAATCGAATGATAAAGGAACCGAAAAATGTTGCATTTTATTGCCGAATGAACGTTCTTAATATAATGGTCGGGTTACAATATTATGTTAATTGCGTTTGGTCGATTCGTGTGTGCGTGTGCCCGCGGTATACATATAAAAAACATTTAGCCGACGGAATATATTACGTTATTGCTTTAGAGCCCGGGAGCCGCTCCGGTATAATAGGTGATGAACGATCGAATTCCGGGGCTACAAATCCACGATTTCCATCTTATATACATAATATAGGTAGGTACCTATGCGCAGGTACATATTAAATATATATATATATATGTATGACGTGCGTGGTCCTATATAACTACTGACACGTGCATTATGTTCGAAAAATCCCATTCATGTCGGTCTCGTATACATATATATATATATATGTATAGGTAGGTAGGTACAATCGTTATTTTTCCCTATTTTGATTTTTATTTTTTAGCCGTCGTCGTCGTACGCTCTCACGACATTAATCGTTCCTCAAATATTATTAATGGTGTTAAAACGTAAAACCAGTATCTCGAATAAGTCAGTGCGTTGAATATACGACACGGAACCCACAGTAGTAGTTATACTATTGTATGTCGGTAGGTAGGTACCTACCAGAAATCATTTATACTCGTAAATAAAATATAAGATATGAAAATCGTAATAATATTATTACAACAAAAATCGATATAGGTGATATAGCTGAGGCATTAGTGACGAGCCCGCGGACGAATTGCTTTTAATTAAACCATAATATTATTATCATGATGGTGTGATATCCATCGAAACAAAAAAATACAAATATTATATCTTAAATAATAATATAATATTCGACCGTTTGAGTGTCGGACGTTGGTAACGTCATGATTACTTGAAATACACACGTCATACATTATTATTATTATCTGCTAAATTGGCTGATTTGGTACGCAGATCAATGATCGAGATATAATTATGTATAGATTTAAACATGCATATTAGGTATTATTGTACAGTACGTTTCGAGTTTTTTAGTAATAAACTTATATATTATAATATGATGTATAAATAGGTACTCAATATATATATATATATTTTAACGCGCAATTTACTTTATTAAGTAATTAGAATCCTTGTATAGTCTACAATATACTGGTGAATGTATTATTGCTGATATTATGATATCAAATACAAAACGATTCTCAAAACATGTTCACTGTTTTATGGAGGAGTAGTTAGTAAATAGAAACAACTACTTTACTGCCGAACTGTCCAACGGCATGATAATATAGCAACTATACCTCACATCGAGTTGATTGCAACTATTAAATCATAAATAAATTTTAATATTGATTAGTCTACGTTTTAACTGAAATAGTATTTTTTCAAATAAAATGGACAGACAAAATACCGTATTGTTTATATTCGATTAAAATAGTTATTTTCCGTATATAATATAAATGTATATAATATATATATAAGTACCTACGTTTTAAAACTTGTAACATTAGATTAACGTAGGAATCAAGAGTACTATGTTAAATGAGTGAAGACAAATGTTTTTTTTTTTAGTTGTAATTTTACTATCAAAATAATTAATACCGATAATCAACAATTTATGTCTTCAAACATAAAACAAAATTTAGAATTTCTAAGGCGTTGGTGTCGGTGGTTTCCAATAATAACCACCAGTAAAATTCATATATTATAATAATGCAAATTTAGTATAATATATAATATATATAAAGCCATGTAGGTTCATAGCATGGTAAGCGTTGATGACCTGCAAGCTTTTAATCAATTAACTTTTGATTTTTCCACACGTTTCGGGATTTTCGTCAATAGTTGCGATGCGTGCACGGAATTCGTATATAAGTATATACCTATACAAATAAAAAAGAAATAGAAAAATTATGTGAAAACGAATAATAATAATATTCCGGAAATACGACTTATATAAGTGTATATAAGCAGGTATACCTAACTATAATTACTTAATACCGGTGAGGTGTAGGAATGATTTCCTACTCGATATAAGTATTTTTCCACACTTTCGTCAGAGGTGTGAGCACACAGACAAACGGGCCTGCGATATAATATTATATTACATTTGACCGGGACGAGTCGTATTATTTTCGAATTATCAATTTTTTATACCGCATGTCGCACGACGGCCGATTACACGCCCACGCGGCGTGCCATCTATAATCAACACGTGGATTACAATGGGATATTATTATTTCTCGAGCTATCGGTGTCGCGCCGGGGCTGAAGCTCAATATATATATATGCGTATGTATACATGTGGGAATATCAGTTTGCGGGTGTGTGTGTGTTGTTCGATGTGACATGGAGACCTAACCTGATATATTATAATATAGGAAAAAATAACGATAATAACAATAAGACAAAAAAAAAAAATCAAATGTACGACACGAAGTGTTAACGGTGATTTTCGATTATGAAATGATACATTGTGCACGGAGCGAACGAACCCGATTTTCGAGAGGCGAAACTATACACGTACAGTCGTAGAGGACAGATAAAGAATATTATAATGTCCGACGACGTGTGTTTTAAATTTTCCGACGTCGTGGGCGTAGGTACTTTACGCCGCCGTTAGGTCGGGGTGTGAGAGAAACAAAAAAAAAAAAATAGTTTTTTCGTGACTTTTTTTCTTCTACGGTCCATCGTGCATTTGCTCCGCTCGTGTCCTGCTATGTACCTACGCAATATTATTGTGACGTGAATTTCGAAAAATAACAGAAATTGCCATATAGTCGTACACTGTGGTAGTACGAAATCGTTTTAAAATTTCTGGAAAATTTTTCGCGCACGAATAGTATATAATATAGAATAATAGCGTACTTATTTGTTTGTCCGTTATTTGCAATATTACCGTTCATGTTTCGTTTGTGCTTTTTGCACCAAAAATGTCTTTGTTGTACAAAATTACAATATGAGGTACATTATAATATTATAACATTATAGAGCTCATATAAGAACCTGTCTTGTAATTTATTTATTCAAAACTCGATCGGCTAAAACTTTAAAAAGTTAAATATAATTGTGCAGGATGGTTATCACAAGTTCCTCTTATGTATCATCCTATTTTTGTGCACATTTCCAACTTTATAAAATAGAATTATTTTGTTGCCATCTCGTCATCTTTATAGATTGTTTGTTTTCAAATTCGAAGATTATATTATAGTACCTATAATACTGCAACTGTGTTACGTAAACTAAATTTGAAGTGATGTACTATATTATAATAGTGTACCTTAATAATGTGTGCATGTACAGTGCACAAACTATAAACACATAACTATTGGGAACACGACAATACCGCACATAACAATGGAGTGCGGATACGACGTATAGCGGAAGATCCTATACATCTCATAGACGCTACAGCATTTTGCTATTGGAATTTACATTACAAAATATGAATAAGTCGCAGTGTTTATGTATAACGCGTGTATATACGTATGTATACGTCTTCTGCGGGATAATGGCTGTGATCAATGGTCGCGGCTCTTTTTATCGGAGCTCGTTACAACCCCCCCCCCCCTCGCGTCATCAGAGAAAACTTATGCACTGCAAGGTATATATATATATAGATATAGATAAACCATATATACTAATATAGGTAGTTATATATACACACTTAACTGTAGTAAGAAGAATATGTATCCTAGTAATACATAATATGTATAATATGCATATACGCCAGTCGATGATGATTGTACCGTGCTCGCGGATATATTATAGTCTCGTCTCGGGACACCTCGCCACGCCGTCGCTGATTTCCGGTCGATTAATCACCACCGGAAGTGCATGATATGTATATATATATATATTCTCTATGCGTATAAATAAACTCGGGTGGGAGCCGAGGGGGTCAAGTTAAGTGTGTGCCGCTTGCACCAACACCGCTCGGTATATATATGTATACAAGAATACTGCAATGTATATATGTTGTATATCAAGGAAACGCCGCGCGATCGGGGGAGGAGGGGGAAAGGGTTGCGAGAAGAAAGTGATGGATCCAGTGGCGGCGGCCCGTCGTTCGAACGATATAAATCAGGTATGCAGGACAGGAACAAAGGGGGTTCGATGCGCGTCGTATATATCCATTTATCAACCCGTTAAGTAATAGGGTCGAACGACTATACTGAGAGGGCACGACCGGGGGGTGGAATACGGGCGAGAGACGAAAGCCGCGATTATTCAACCAGATCATGATTCGTGATGCGCAAACACGAGACGTGTTCTTCGCCGGGATAACCATATACATATGTATACGTATATTATGTGCGTGTATATAGACTATATATATATATATATATATATATCGATGGTGACTATAGGCATGTGTATGATATAAGAAGAGAGAGGCCGCGCAGACCGTTTAACGAATATTTTATCAAACAGCTGGTGAGAATTTTTTTTTTTTGATTCATATTTATTTATAGTAATTTTTTTTGTTTTGTCTTTGTGTGTGTTTTCATTGCGTAAGAAAAGAAGCAACAAAAAATGTAGACGATACGTTTTCCTCGTGCCCAGGAACTACGTTTAACCGCTGCACGTACGGCTGTATACACATATTATTAAAATACATATATTATTATAACCTAACCTATTTATTATTATAATATGTCCCAACACAACGGTTTGCATTATATTCATCCCCAAGCTATTTTGTGGCTATAAAGTATTGTCGTACGGCGCTTATTATGACCATTATAATATGAAGTCGGTGCTAACTAGCTATATAGTAAGTGTATAATATAGTATTTTCGCCTATTCGGTTTGTATAATCTGCATAACCGTACTTAGACGCGGACACGTGTCCGGAGGAGAAGTCATGGCGTTATACTGCAGGCGATGAGAAAATATTCAAGTAAAATATGTTTGGACAAATGAATCTATTACTTGAGTTTATATTAAATTTTAACATCATATTTTTAATAGAAAAATATATTACGAGAATTTTATCCATCTTCGAGCACAAGAAATACTAGATGTTTTTATCGTTATAGTCTAGGTATAATCAATATGATGGTATGACAATATTTTTATTTTTTTATTACATTTTTAATTATAGATGTTATAGATTGTTAGGATAAGGATACCAATTAATTAGAAACGAAATAAACGTCTATGAATTTTTTACGAATTTATATGATTGATATTATGTAAATGTGATAACTATTATATGACGGTATTCACTACATTCATATATGTATTTTACGGATGGCATAAATAATATTCTAATATGCCCTCGGGTGCGAAAATTCAAAATTCAACCCTGCAGTCAAAATGTGAATACGTTATATTGATATGATTATGATGAATTACCCGTGCCGTGGTGTAAACCTATATAATATTATAAACCATCATCTGCACAAATCGTCGAACAATTCAAATGACCTCGTTTGCGGCGAGAAAGATAAAAAGAGCATTTCTCGGATCGCGGTCGATCAACAACCCCAAATGCGGGCTCAACGCAAATCATACGTTCTATAAAGGCGGTTTTGTACCATATACCTAGGTATATTATAATATGTTATGTACCGTGTACAATATAATAATATGTGTAAGCATGCGGTGATGTGCAAGCATTGATGGGAAAAACAAACAACAGATTTCGGGGTGTATCGCGTCGTATTACTTTCGAATCCATAATAATCGCTGTCAGCTATACATAATGATAATATTATATTGTATTTTAAACAAATAATGTACAATATATTATATATATATATTTAGTGTGTGGCGCCCTGATCCGTCCCCTTTTTCGCATACGATATGTTTGCTCCGGACGTGTCGGAATATAGCAGATTTATAAATGCCAAATGTATTTTTACGTACAGACGCCGTTCTCGAACCTATATAATATTTTAAACGACAAAAAAAACCGGCATACGGAACGCGAGTGTGACGTTTAATGATAACAACTGCGCAGCAATTTGTTTGGTTCTTGACGCGAAATTGAAATAAATGAAACACCTACGACCCGCTAAAAGTATTATCGTTTTATGCGGGGTTTATAAATCATGATGATGTCCGTCTAATAATAGCGAGCAGGAGATGAATATATTTTGACGCGAACGATCACATTATAGTATCATAACATTATATATGTATTGTATCAGTATTCTCCGTCCCTCCTTCCCAAATAAATAAAAATGTATATCTGCAAATTGAACGGACCGTAGGACTTTAAAACGGCGCGCGGCGGCCCGTCGAGCGTGACTGAATTAGAAAAAAAAAAAAATCATAATACACGTTCAATTAGTACAATTTCAAATTTCGTCTTCACACCGCGCGCACGTCTCCATTGTTATCCATCGTTTACTATGAGAGCCAAACAAAACGGTAAATCACTATTATATACATGCGATAAAAAAACAAATCAACCCGTGCCAAAAAATGTCGTGTTCCAACTAATGAACGTCGTATTTTTAAAATCCAGTTAAAAATTCATTATTATAAGACTCGTTCATGAATTAATCCGACGTGGACACGTCTGTGAACCGAGCTATTTTACCACGGGGGGGGGGGGGGATAATGATGAGGAATTTTTTTTTCAATTTTCGTTTTCGTTTTTCGATCCCACCCCTCCACCCGAACTTATAAGTGCACCACCACACGCATTTCGAATGGGTTATCCAAAAACACTACGGGGCTACGGGGTCGTTGTTGTATAGGTAACCGCGGTTAGGTTAGGTTTATACCTATATACATATATGTATATATATACGTATAACACCTACCACGGCAGTGCAGCAGCAGCAGTAGGTAGTTTTCTGGTCAGTGTGCGGTAATGCAACGCCATAAAATGGTTATATACTGCAACCGATTATTGGCGTGATGCACATTTATCACACCGGTATTTAGCCCACGGAATCTGCACGTGTTCAAGTTTTGATTTCTCGTCGTCTGACAAAGTGCGTGTGATAATAGTAATAATAATAATAATAATAATAATAACGATACTAATGTGCTGCTGCTGTTGTCTTGTCAAGGGTCGTTAGGAAAATTTGCATGAGATTCGCGTCCGCGTCGCACTATATTGCGGACCATTTTACTGCACGACGCCCGTTCCGCGTGTAATTCGTATTATTGATATTGACGTATTTCGAGAGGAAAAAAGCCACAAAAAAAAAAAAAAAACAAACCGAATAATAAATAATAAAGAGGAAACCGGGTTACGGCGCGCGTGACTTAACATCTGTCGCCGACGGCAAATTTCTGTTTCTGCAGCGGTTCTGCCAGCGGCCGCGTACAAAGGAAACCAGATTGTCGATGTGCCGTTTTTTTTCCTCCACTTTTAACGTTTCATATTTTACATATTATCAAACTCGATGGAGACGGCGGTGGTGGTAGGTCGAACAGAAACAAAAAAACTCCAACGATTAATCCCGTTTGGCGACTCTTGACGAGCGGGCAGCCGCCTCGTTGCGTGTAATCAATACGACAAAAATAATAATGATATACATAATCGAACGGCGATCATATATATGTAATAGGCGTATTGCTCAATTATCAATATATTTGACCGATTCACTTGCTGCAGGTCGCGGAAAAACTGAAGTATTTTGTTCATCGATAAGTAAACTTATTATCGGAGACGTGCTGCGGGGAATCCAAAATCTCTTCAAGACCTCTTCCACGTGCGAAGATTTTGCATGCTCTCTCCCAAATTTCTTGTTGAACTTTCGCGGTTATACGCTCATTTATGTTTATAAATATAATACGTACAAATGTATATGGGCAAACGATACGTCAGTAGAGGCGTCCGGCCCATCGACGTCCTATTTTTACTCCCTGTGTATAATTACAAAATATGTTATGATAGATAATAATATTATTAAGACGAGATCACCGTGATAACTGAAACCGAGTTTTTGGATTATCATTACGTTTTAATGCTGCCGCGACGCCCCGACTTGGGTTGGTACTGCAGATATACCTACGTAATAATATAATATAAACAAAATCTTACGAAAATTCGTCACCGGAAAATCGACTAAAGTTCACGCAAGCCGTGAATTCAGTCACAGCGCGCGTATGCTATTATTTTCCTATACACTAACTTGCGAAAATATATGATTTCAAATTAACCAAGCGTCCACTCAAATTTTAACTCAATTTTAAAGCCGAGTTCAAATCTATTTTTAAATTTAATATTTTGGAATTTTTCGACCCTCGAGAACTGTTATTGAAACAACATTTTTTTTCCAAAAGGTATTTTTTATTTATATTCATATTTTCAAGTAAATAGTAGGTTTTTATTTTTTGGAAATTTTGATGCGTACCGATACGAGTAGTAGTCGATTAACTGCCCTTATTATGTACATATAGGTACTAAGAATAGTTTAGTGGTCGGTGAGTTTAGCCTGTAGAATATAATTTTGTAACAAATATGTTTACATTGTACATGCAGGTCTAGGACTTATATGGTTATATTATGGATAAAATATAATTTGAATAAAATAAACTCAACTAAATATATCCGATAAACATCTATTTTATCCGTAGTTAAGTATAAATCGTTTACATTGTATAACCGTAACTCATATAAGTTCTAAACCTATACCAGTTTTGCTGTTTATTATATTCTAATAAAAATATTCATTATACTGATATTAACCTCAGTACTCAGAAGTGTTCGATCGAAGTTGAATGCCAATACATCAACAGTTTTGATAAAAAAAACATTAAAAAAGATATAGTATCGCCGCACGATAGTTTTGAAATTGCAGAAAAAAAAAATACTTAAAAATATGTTTTAATGGTTATCTCGTACACATCTATATATTCTAAAAGCTACAATTTGAATAAATGCATAATTTCATCGTAAAAACTGGGAAAAGATGCTAAAAAAAAAAATCATGATGTTTCAGACTCATCGTACCCATCTTACTCATAAGTGTTTGGAATATAGGTATACCGGTGCGTTTGGTATCGCGAAATTTCAAAAGAATTTCCGTCGTCCGATCATTCGTTTTTATTATTATGTACCTTCGGGTGTCTGACAATTTTTCCGATGGCGGTTTTTATAATAAATACGACACTCTCAGCGCGCTGCACAGAACAAATGGTTACCGGTTTGCTGACCAACAGGTTTATCGATTATGGACGACAGATTAATATTTAAGTAAACGGTTCGATTATATTATAATGCAGATACGCCAGTGTATAATATTACTGGCAAAATTAGACGTCTGAGGTCGACGGGAATTAATTTTGAAAGATATCCGAAGAATTTCGACGACAACAATATCGAACGGGCCCGGATTGTAAACATATATCTACTTGATATCTATTTTTTGTTTAAGTGTCTTTCAATTATAATTAATTTCGAAGTCGATATTTATTATAAATTTTTAATATGATATTTTTAAATCTTTCGTATATGTATATATCATATACAACATGTTGACATAAAAAATATTCTTTTTATTCTTTTAAATTTATTATTATAATACTCCATAACAATAAATGTTGTATCGTTTGAATAATCTTTGTGAACTAGCATTTCAAAGAGAAAGATATTGTTCAACCTCTTATTAATATATTTTATATATTATTATTTGGAAGTTATAGCGAAATTGCACTTTAAATATTTTACTTTCGATACACCTAAAATTAATGTAGGTTATTATAAAAAATATACATATTACGTTCAATGGATAGGTTTTATGGCCGATTTGTCAAAATAATGTTTGAACTTACGAGAGAGTTTCGGGATTGTTTATGTATAAGTACTAAGTATACCTTTTAAATTATTAAAATATACTACACAAACCGTACTAAAATTGTGATGTATGTATTTTTCAATGAAAGCTGCATTAGGGTGATAACATTTTTATGGCTGCTCGAATGTCATAAATCGCGACTCTAAATGGTAAGAAAAAAAAATGTAATTAATACTCCAACAAACATAATGTGCAGCTAAAGATACGAAGATCGTTAAGTACTGTAACACTTAGGTGTACTGCATGCTGCTGAAGCAGTAGTTATTTGAACGAACAAAAAATTAATTAAAAATACTTTGAATCAAAACTTTTAGTCGATAAAATGGGAGCAACGCGCTGGTCTGGTTTTATACCGGAGTTGCATAATACACGTCATGTCGAACACAATTTTCTTGTATTCGATATATGTCGAATGATGGAAATTGAAAAAATTCGGGTGAATATATTATTATAGTCTCGTCGCAGGATAAGCAAATCATAATGGTCATTGATAAGAAATTATATACTAGAAACAAGGAGGAAATCAGTATGCGAGCATTATACATTTATTTATGTATAACGCCATTATATCTTCCTGCGACAAAATGGCCGATTATTATTGATACAATTTCATAGTTCTGTCCTGCAGAGCCTGCAGCAGGTATACAACACGCGCGTTATCACATGTTGCAGCAATTGTTTGTCACGAATTCGGTAGATATAATATATACTATATTATTTGTGCAGTGTTGTGGCAATAATAATGTATACTTATTGCATAGGTGCCTACGTTATTATTACAACAACATCAGTATGAGATGGTGGCCAAATAATACGTAGGCGCCTATATCATATTATGTTGTTCGCGTATACTGGATCTGTGTGTGTGTGTGTGTGTAGTTTGTTCGGGGAACAGTGGAAATTATTCTGGACAACTTCCAATTAATTTATCTATACGACCAAGTTTTGACGCTCGCCGAACTATAATAAGAGACACGTAGGTACCTACCTACTTTAAATTACGACAAACTTGGTGCAGGAAATCGTATTAATATATACCAACGCATATATATTATATACATGTCATGATTTTATATACACAACAGCGGCGTCACACACGCACCCGCTAACAAGATTATAATACTATTATTATACTTATTATTATACTATTAACGCGTCGGTAGTTTGCGCAATGAGCAATCAATATATATACACGCGTAGACTATTGAATATTTTTCCGAATTCGATTTGAGAAAATCGTCTCTGCCCTGCAGTGTACATGTTGGTATAGCAACAATGATTGTTGCGTTTCGAATCGCTAAACGGCAGCTGCCACAATCGATCTCGAAATGTATCTTGCGATACGAGACGTGCGACCGAAAGCTCAAAGTTTCTTTTCGACAGAGACACGCGCTGCGATATAGTTGTAGTTTATAACTGCAATAACACACGCTCGTACGGTCCTCCGTCGTCATCCCGCCTACCCATGATGCGGGAAAATGACACGTACCGATCCGTCCGAATGTACGCGGTGGCGGTGGTGTCCGGCTATAGACGGGCGTGTGGTCGGTGTGCGGCGCCTAAGTGATATTTACGAGCGTTTCGTTTCGATGCGAAACGTTTCCGTTGCGGCGAACTGTACGCGAGGTGGTCGGGGTAAGAATAGAAAACTAAACGATAGTGTACGCGGACGTGTGTGTTTGTTCGAATATATCGACGGAGAAATTTCCGAGCACAGGATCTCACGTACGC
The DNA here is from genome assembly GCF_037042655.1 of Diuraphis noxia. Taxonomy (NCBI): domain Eukaryota; kingdom Metazoa; phylum Arthropoda; class Insecta; order Hemiptera; family Aphididae; genus Diuraphis; species Diuraphis noxia. Next base: position 11,798,036 of record NW_028301713.1, read on the forward strand.
GATGAAAAGTTTGTCGATGAAGTTTGGCCAGAGAGAAAGAGCTGCACCGCCGCCGCCACATTACGCGCTTTGATATATTATAAATTGGCGGCGAAACCCATTGCACGGGCCAACTCATAAATAATCCAAAGAGATACACAAATCAAACTTGTCCATCTCTCTCACTTCCTCTCTCCGACTCCATGTCTTTATCTCTCCCCTGCATATCTCTATATCTATATCTTTCCAGTATTTCTCACTTCCACTGACTCATATACTTATTACTCACAATCGCTCTATACGCTACACCGTATTCACCCTTTCCACTTCGTTTTCGTCTCGACCTGCATTGAGCCCGACGCGATGGTATTCGATTACCGGTATTTTTTGCGCCCGTCATCCGCGAGTCGGCTAGGATTTTGAAAAAAAAATTTTTCGTAAGGACTGGGGAACATATTAGATAATTCTGAAGAATTCACGCCAAAAATTAATATTATTTTAATGTATACCAAAGAATAAACCGGAAGCGTTTCATAGAATGTATTAAAAAGTAAATAAACATAATACTTATTGAATATTTGAATACACCACAGACAACTATTTAATCAACTCCAAGAAAATTGACTTAAAAATAACTAGATTTGAAGCAATATTGTACTTAAATATTAAATTCAAGGGAATTTGAGAATGAAATAATACTAAATGTGCAACTTGTACTACAGTCGTCGTAGATTAAAAACATTGATCATTGAGTAATAAAATAAAAGAGTTGCACGCTCAATATTAACACATTTAAAATAATACGGAATATGAAAATGTAAAATTATTTGGAAGCGATTGTAATTAATTAAAAAAAAAAAAAAAAAAAAATTCCTTTATATTTAAAATACCTTCCAGTATTATAATTGAAATATCTAAAATAATATATTAAAATATTTTGTCTGTCTACACATTGCGGTCATTCATGTAATGTTTATGTGGTAATGTCTTTCGATATCGTCTATGGAAAATTATTTAACGACTCCAAGCCTGTTGGCTACAAGAGTACATTCATATAAACTTGACAACTTGGCAATATAGGACACATAAGCGGCGTGAAAACAACATCATAATATTATACAGATGATCCCCTCGATGCCCAACTTTCTGTCGTCATCATTACCACCGATCCATCAACTGCAGTTCACCGAGCGAGTTCGGTCAGAATACAATAATATTGCTATTGGTTTCGTCGTCCAATAAATACGGTCGCGCCTAAAATCATAACGTATTAGATAATATTGTTGTTGTCTCGGAGGTGGTAATAATATTATAATATTTTAATAATGGTGATAATAAACACTCGTGGTTATGAGCGAATGTCGCATGGCGTTCGTAGGTGTAAGAGACCCTAAGATGTGTGTGTCTGCGTGTATATATATTTTATGCTGTGGAGAAAAAACAGATGAGAAAGAATCGTGTAAGATTATATAGTAATACTTTAATCGCGTTAGACTTGTTTCTTTGATCAGACTTGTTTATGAAATATCCGTCGTTCGAGTAAAATATCGTGTTTAATGCATTTTTGTTTTCGAAATGTAGTGGGAAGCACATTGCACCAGTGTCCCCGGGGTGTACAGACTGCAATGCATTACCAGAATATCGTATTACGCACGTTATTCTTATTTGGCCGTCCCTCGAATATGACTTTGTCTTCGTTATCTCCAAAATGTTGTGTCTCGTTTATATATATACATATACATATAAATTTAAATTCGTATTATTGTTTTTCTCTCCAAAGCGGAGCGCATCATGAATATCAATAACGTAAAATAATTATTGTTCTGGTAATTATTATTATTTTATCGCTTGGAAATATTCAAATATATATTATACGCTCTGTCGTCTGTAAGAATCCGCCACAGGATTAAGAATTATTTAGGACTTTTACGGTTTGTACATAATATATAGCGCGTTTACAGGACATATTATTGTTTTCATTGATTTTATAGAGTACAATTATTTATTGTGCGATCACTATTATGACTTATTATAAAGTCAATGGTAGAACACAATATACCCAATAACTTTCACAGATATTACAGCGATTCGTATTATTATATTGTGTCACTCCAAATCATAACCTTTTTTTTTATATATTCTATTTTATATGTATAGGTTTGTGGATCGTGTGATATCCCGAGAAAATAAATAATATAAAATGCACCACTATTCAACGGCTATAAAAATCTCGCAGTAGTAAAATTACAAATGGCGGGTTGGCCTTGTTAAATATTTCAACGCGATTTTCATTTCCTATTTTATGGCAAAAACGTTTTAAAACTAAAATTATTTCATTATTTAATATTCGGACAATATATTTCATATAAAAGTGAACATAAACATGATTTGATTGCCTTCGAAATCTCATGAGAATAATCAAAATATGGATTGCAGACACAATGTCAAATTCGTCTATATATAGGTATTAGTTAGTAAATTTAGTGGGTGGTGTTCGGAAGCCAAAGTACATATACCGTTCTGTAAATTGAACATTTATGTTTTTTTATTTGAAATAACTACTTAGATAGATATCTGTTATCACCATTGGCGTATATAGAAATTAATTTCGGGGGGGGGGGGGGGGGGTAGAAAAATGTAGTTACCTAATCAATATTATAAACTAACTTTATTTTTTAATAATTATAGACATTAAATTGAATTGTAGTACACACATTTTACAAAACGCGCCTTCTATTTTTTTAGAATATAATATTTACCAGGAGAAACGTGTGATCCAAGATAATTGAAATTTTAACTTTCTTTTTGAAATTACCGGAAAATTGTAGTACGTAGAAGGCTGCCATGGATTTTCAATAAATCATATTTCAATTTGTCAGATATTCTTGTATTTATATATAATCCAATATCAAGAATTTCATTTAATTCAGTTAAACCAGTATTATTACTATCAATTTTGCTATTATTATAATAGAATTGGATGAACAAGGATTATCATCATGTTTTACAGGCTCAGTCACGGCTACTTTTTTATTAAAAAAATTTAATAATGAAGGTTGTGATGCCATGTTTAATAATTAATATTTTGTTTCACACGCGAAACTTACCAAAACGACCGACGTCCGAAGTAGTATATAATAGAGCATTCAGAAGGCTGCCCCTTGCAACCCTTGCAACCCTTGCAACCCTTGCAACCCTTGCAACCCTTGCAACCCTTGCAACCCTTGCAACCATTGCAACCCTTGCTGCCCTTGCTGCCTTGCTGCCCTTGCTGCCCTTGCTGCCCTTGCTGCCCCGCTGCCCTTGCTGCCCCTCATCCTCGTCTTTACTCGTCCTCGTCGCCGCCCGATCACGCACGTACGCGACGTATATTTACCCCACCCCACCTCATACACCTCCTGAACCCGTCTACTCATCACGTGACCGATACATATTTTGTATATTTACTCCCATAACATTACATCATAACATATAATGAAATCACTAGCTTTCACGAAATTTAATTTTAGCTGTTAATGAATAACCGATCTATAATACAAAATATCTTTAATAGCTGGTTACAGTAATAGTATTGTTTCATTTTAACTATATAATACTTTCATAATATAGTTGATGATATTTAAAATATAATTAAATAATTGTATTTGTGATATATTAAACATGGAAATGATAAGTATGTGTTATACTGGTTAATACTTTCATAATAATATTATAGTTGATGATATTTAAAATATAAATAAATAATTCTATTTAAATCATACTAAACATGTAAAAGTAAATTTCGTGAAAGCTAGTGATTCCATTGCATGTTATTCACTAATAGGTATTTTAATTTGTTGTTGTTAAACGATTAAGATATTTTGTATTATAGATCGGTTATTCATTAACAGCTAAAATTAAATTTCGTGAAAGCTAGTGATTTCATTATATGTTATGATGTAATGTTATGGGGGTAAATATACAAAATATGTATCGGTCACGTGATGAGTAGACGGGTTCAGGAGGTGTATGAGGTGGGGTGGGGTAAATATACGTCGCGTACGTGCGTGATCGGGCGGCGACGAGGATGAGTAAAGACGAGGATGAGGGGCAGCAAGGGCAGCGGGGCAGCAAGGGCAGCAAGGGCAGCAAGGCAGCAAGGGCAGCAAGGGTTGCAAGGGTTGCAAGGGTTGCAAGGGTTGCAAGGGTTGCAAGGGTTGCAAGGGTTGCAAGGGTTGCAAGGGTTGCAAGGGGCAGCCTTCTGAATGCTCTATTATATACTACTGTCCGAAAACAAACTAATAATTTTGTTTGTCCGGTTCTCCGGTTCTTCATAATAATTAACAACCAAATGATAAGAAATAATAATATCGAGAATTTCGTTTTTAGATTATCGTCGTATTTTGAACACAGACTTACTATATATATACTACGTATATATAGACCGTCGACGACTCGCAGCGGTCCGTCACGACGAGTCAACGTTGAATCTTGTAGTATTTCATAGAAATCCTGACAATATATTATAATAATAATAATAATAATATTAATAATATGATATAATATTATAATAATCAAAATCAAGGTCAATACCAACCATACATTTCGGTGGGGGGGGGGGGGGTGTTGAACCCCTTAGGTTAGGTTAGGTTAGGTGTTGAACCCCTTACCCCCTCCATATACGCCACTGGTTATCACGTATTACTAAATGGGTATTAATTATAGGGTACATGTACTATAATAGGTACTACAACAAAATAGTTTAAATTTGTTTTTGCTTCCAAAGTTGTTTGTAATAAGTAACCCGCAACATAGGGGTGCACAGCTTTCATAAGACTTTCACCTAAACTGAATTTTATATATGTATATTTTTTTTCAAGTACATCAAATACGACAGTATATAAACCATATAATGAACACCTGAGGACCAAATGCTATACCTAATCCTTTATGCTTGACTGGTATGTATGAGCAACGTCTATAGGCACAAAATTATATATAGGACATGTTCATCTTACCCGCACCTCTCACATCGTACTTAATCTAATTACTCCGTCCATCTGGCCACCCTCATAATCCACTGGTCCACAATCATTCGTGATTTTGAAATATCTTATGGATATAATAATCAAAACGTATAAAAACATTTTATATATAAACATGCCACGTCTATATTAGCCGTTTAACATTTACCTACGTATATTATACTTCAATATAGTTACGATGACGACTAACAAAGTTTGATTAACCGATGACCGAAGAACGAGGAATTATTGGCAACAAATCAGGAAAAAAATCCTGATTCGGCTTACGTCTCAAACGACTATACATCTATAGGGATGAGTCTGCTCCAAATTCGTATACGCTATATGTAATTTATTTTACTCGCACGCGGGCGATATACTCTTAAATAATTTCTTCTTCACTTTCGTGCGAATCAATTCCTTCGCCGCTTACATTTATCCGGTCTCGGTGACAATAACAATATGTACACACATGGCTATTTATTCTCCGAGTGTCGCATATATATAGACTATACCTACACGCTCGATATATCACCGGCGTGGACATCGAGCACGACATCGACTGCGATAATAATAATAATATAATCGCCGGTCGTACGCATATATATATATAGGTATATATCGTCTTATAACGCGAAAATGGCAAAAACGAAAAATACGAAATCGACATACACACGCATATTATTATGCTTGCAGTACTTATATATATAGGTACAAGGGAAAGAAGGACGGGGCCACACACCGAACGATATTAATTCTCCACATCTCGTGTACACTGCACGCGTGCGATATAGTTGTGTTCGTACAAGCACCTTTATATACCTTTATAATATATAGGCACGCGTATTATACTGCAAATGCGAGACGATGACGACAGCTCGGCGGTCGTATATTAATTGTTTAGCGATAGGACTCGTATATACGACGTTTGCAGTACTGCATGTCTGTGTAATAATATAATAACATCATTGCGCCTATACGGTGCAGTCGTGTTGTATTATAGTGTTGTTCGCGCGATGAAATTCGAAAATAAAAGACACGAAAAACAGTGCGAAAACCGGGCGGCGATCATCCGTGCGCGAGAGGACATGGTCTTATATTCGTCCTCATCGTTCCGGCCGGTCCGTTCGGCACATAAATCCTCGCGGGCACCCGACTCGCACCACGCTCCGTCCGTCGTCCGTCTGTCCGTCCGCACGTCTGTTGCTCGCCGCAGCGTTTAAAATAATAATAAATATTATTATTGTTATTATATCATCTAGAGCCGGGTGTGTGTAGGTATCACTCGTTTCGTCTCGCGAACCACCGCCGACTCTGCACGCGTGTGTCTGTATTATATTATTGTTGAACGAGTGTGTGTGTGTGTGTGCGCACAGTTCGTGTGCGAAAACGACGATTTACGGCACGCAAATCCGTTCTTATTTTACACGGGCTTAGAAAGTTAATTTACATAATAACATCATGGGACCGACGCGAGCGATTTATTAGTCCCTTATCGATAGCACTACACCGTTTGTCGATTACTATTATAATATAGGCAAATCAGTTATTCCGGTTATTCGTATAATAGGTAAAGGTGCCTAGCTGGGTACCGCGGTGCAACTTTACTGCATCGAGCCAATGCAACTGCATACACGATAGCCAATGTAGCTGCGGTTCTGCGTGCAACAGGTCATTCTATACCGGCCGCCGTCACCGTACCGCGATATTATTATATAGATACCCGGTATGCGGTCATCGCCGTCGCGTGGTGGTATATGCGTGCTTTGCGTGTGTTAAAATACATATAATATTATTATTCGCGAGAGGCCTGATTTATCGGTCGGGTAATCTGAGGCCAACGAGTTTCGGTGTGTGAGCGCGTATATATACACACCACAATAATATTATAACATAATATAATATACAATAATATATAGGTAACGTATATTATTATAACGCGATGCCTACAATGAGCGGACGAGATATTAAATTCATACAATACATATAATATGGTATAACGCATATTTGTCCGTTGTTTATGGCTCCAACGACGCGTGGTTTCTTCTTCCCCCGGACCGAAACGACGACGACGACAAAATATCGTGTCCTCTCGCCCGTGTGTCGCGCAGTATGTCTATGGAGGTACAGGTAATATTTATACCTACACCGATCCGATTCGTGCCAATAATATTATATATATGCGTATTATTTTATAAACCTGGTACGTAGACACCGTCTGCCGATAGATAGATCCGCGTCGCATTCGCCTTGGCCCGTGTGCGTGTGTGCACCATTGTACATAATAATAATAATAATAATAATATACGTACACATAAACCGTGTAGGTAAACGAACGAACGGACGGAGGCGGCGGCGGAGTTCGAGTGTGGTCCGATCGTTTAAATCACCGCGTGTCGCCGTCACCGAGTGTACCTATAAACATTATGATAATAATAATAATAATATGCAGTGTAATTTATTTTTCGTCGAAAAAATAAAAGAACGTCTAAAAATACCGTAGACCAATTAATCTCCTCGACGCCAAAATCTCTAGATCCACGCCAATCGAATGCGAACCGCTACAACTACAAATATAATAATATATTATAGCTTTAGCGTATATAGTTTCGCGTAAAACAAAAAACAAAAATATCGTCGTGATAATGTTATGAGCTCCACGAATGATCGTTACTGCCGGTATCGTCCGTGTGCAACATATATACTCATCATAACAAGACGTAAAATTATATTATACATTATGCTATATTTGGTTCATCTCATCCCCCATACAATTCGAAATGAATAATTCTTTCAATTCATTGAAACACATCGTTCACAGTGCACGCATAACACATATATATTGTATAAGTACAAAAATGATAATACAGGTTTCGTCCGATTAGCATACGATTATAAATTCGAAGGATAGTCGTATCTATATATATATATATATATATATATAGGTATCATTTTTTACGCGGTTTATATTATATTAATGTTCGTCTACTTCTCGATGGTGCCTACCTGTCCTATACATGTATAATATGCTGAGAATACCACACATTGGGATCCCATATGGTATTATATATTCATATGCACAGTCGTATAGGTATGAGTTGGTTGGTATTATTTTTTTTTTAGATTTATACAATTCAGTAGAGCCTATGTTATAATTTATTATGTATACTGTGTCTTCTTTATTTCTCGCTACTTTCTCCGGGGTTTCTGTGTTAAATACACCTGCAGCGTGAACAATTATTGAATTATGTTTTCGTATATATTGTCTATTTATTATGTATATTGTATTCAAATAACGACATCAAACGGTGCAAAAGTATTGGTCTTTGTATAAGATATTATAATCTACAAATATGCCATGAATTTCGTCTTTGACTGTGAAAATATATAGTTCACGGTTTGTAAACTTATGTAAACATAATTAAATAGTTTCGATTAACTATCATGTGCTCGTCCATACCCTTGTACTAAGTGTTAAGTTTATTCATAATATATTTTATGTATTCATTGTAACACAAAAATATGTCTCAGAGAGCTATAGATGAGACATCTTTATGTTTCTGAATGATTTTTCGTATGGTTTTCGTTGTGTCATTGTTACTTATTAACAAGAACTTATTATTTGTGATTCGTAGATTTTCTTTGTAGAGGAAAAATATCGAGTAGCGTGCTATGTTTTTTTTTTTTTTTATCTTATTTATATATTCCGAATTCTAATTATATAACTTAGATTAATATATTACGTAAACGGAATCGTTGAGAATTATAATTTTGTGTTCTATGTTTATGGTGTCAGTGCTCATATATACGTAGTAAGGCGTATAGTGCCTTTAATGAATAATATATTTAATCATAAACTTTGTGATAACACAATCAAAACGGCAAACACAAAGTTACTGAATATACACAGCACACGAGTTACCGATGACTTTTCAAACTCAGGCGCAATTATATACATTTCCATTACATATACATTAAGTCATTTAAATTGACAGCCAAAATCTAAATTGAAATATAACTCGTAACTTTCTAAACAATAATTATCATATATAGCTAGAGTTATCAATGCAACAAATAATAATAATGATATGAATTGTTAGAGTATAGCAATACGCGACCCGATGAGTCCGCACCACCAAGCTGAACTCAACCGAACAAAACTTTCTCGACCTTAAATAGTAACTTAACCTAATTTCCTAAACATATATTTAACTGTCACCCCTGAAAACGGAGAGAACGGCGACGTTTCGGGTGAAAAGATATACCCTCGAAAGATCTGAATAATAATAACAATCGACTGTGAGAGATGAAAGGAAATTATTTACTCTTTGCAGTTTCCGTCTAATCTCACCGGCTGAGTCGGCGCAATCTACTAAGAAGACACGTACACGCCGAGAAATCAAATCGGCCCGAAATTCCTTTGCGGACGTTTCGTTTAAATTGTTTCTTGAAAGCCATGCGACAATATATTAATATAATACCTCCGTCTTCTGCCAAGTCCACACCGGTAGTCCGGAATGGAATTTCTCGAATTTTCATTTTAGATTTTGAACGTGAATCGACGTCGATTGCGCCTATGTATATCGCCATGGAGGCGCTAAGGTTTTATCTTCTGTTCTGCGCCGCTCGAATCGTCGAAATCCTACACGATTGTGCATAATATTGCAGTCTCCAACATCGATTTATTGATTGTAAATAACTTGCTGAGCAAATTTGATATTTTTTATTTATGATATATATATTTTCTTCATCAAACGACTATTTATACGACAGTTTACCGCAAATTGTTCGATATTTTACTCGTTTTTCGGTATATAATATTTTTCATTTCTCGATCAAAACCTAAACGGCGTTGCTATAAAATTAATCGCGCTTGTATTTCAGCTATTATATATACGCGTTTCTGTTGTACAGCAGTGTTCTTCTGTTCACTGTGATCTCTCACTCGTCTACTAAAGATGACCTACTTATAAGGTAAAAAAAAAAATTATTTATATTATTTTGAAATCATAAAATCGAACCTTTTGATTTGCCTATGATAGTTTATATCGTTTTAAACGACTCGGTGGCGCTCCTTGAAACAAATGTACATATAATAAAGTGTGTAAGTATATATATTATAAGTACGAAACTAACACTATTATGCGTATTTGTGCAATATAATTTATTTAAATACTATCGTACGATTCGATTGCAGTCGGATGTCGTTGATACACATTAATATATTATGTTCTTTGTTCGATATCGTTTGCAGATCATCGTAACATATTATGTACACAATAACGAAGTGATACGAACCACACTATAATAATATAACAATCATAAGATTTTTAAAAATGCACTCCTCTGCCTGCAGGGGATTGCGATTTCGCTGCTATATTGGCTCACGGTATAGGTATAATATACTATATATACCGACCGAAAACATCAAAATTGCAAATATCATAACAAACAATCTGCGCGTACACATAATATTATCATTGTTGTAAGCATTCGTGATCGATGGTAAAATCTAACAACATCATCAACAATACACATACCTGTTATATCGTTATTATATTATTATTATTATTATTATTATTATTATTATTAGTACCTATAGGCCCATTACAAACGAATATTGTGTAATCGAACACGCTACACGAAAATAATAACAGTCATCTCATCTCGTTTACAATAAAAACATACAAGCCATCGGGATAGGTATCGTGGTATATATTACGAGTTACCATGCCGTGTTGGATACGTAGAGCCGTGTGTGTGTGTCCCCGATGGGAAACGACATATTACTATAGGTAGTCGGGGCGCTATATCTTATACGCGCTATCGATCGCGGCGTATATAATATTATAATAACGTATATTATTGCCTAGCCGTGAAATCGATACCGGCACCGAATACCGATCGTTTTGTATATCGGAACGACACAAAGAGACGACTCCGTCCTGCAAGGCAATAGTAATATTATTGTAGAGGACGGTTTTCGTTTTATCTTCTATAGGTAGGTACGCTTCGGTAATGTATTATAATATTATGTTTGGGTACGATTATATGATTAATCGATTTGACGTGTGCTTGTGACCCGTTCGATCGTTGTGTACACACCGAACGTCTTATTTATATACAAATATAGTATATACTATTATACATATTGTATTCACCTACCGAACAATTTATTGACATTTACACGACTATCACACGCGGTGACCGTATTGCGATCAAAACATAACATCATGGACTGTGTCTGCATAATATGACTCGGTATTTCTGTCATGATTTCAACCAACTATAATAATATTATACTCGTAACAACGTCTCCCTACTGGCGATGTCCACGATATCAGTAGGTATACCTGTGTATTGAATTCATAACATTTTATCGTTATTATTGACATTATATTTGCCGACAATCATTATAATATACTCTGTTGATGTTTTAACCGACCCGTTTGCCTTCGATCGCATACCCATACGACATATTTAATCGACACATAATTTTATACGATCATGTAATTACATTTTATGATACCTATAATCATGTCAATTATAATAACGTCATAATATATGAAATGTATTATTGTTACTTAACACAACGAGCGTGTGTCTTAGATTTATCCAAATGATATAAAACATAAACTTATTAAAACCGATGTCTGAAACGTACTTTGTCTTCGTCGTCAAATTGGTATTTCATTGGTATGTTTTTTTTTTTTTTTTTTATTGCTGAATAATTATAGTTAGCATCGTAGAACTATGTGCAATATGTTTTATGTTCTTCCAGTATCGCAGTATTTTTTAGGTGACATGTCTCAATGTCTGATCATCGTTTTCGATTAATATTATATTATGAAATAGAATAGAGAACGAACGTCATACAATTATTTTGTGATCTTCGACCGAAGCCAAATAAATCTCTGATTACTCACACCCACCACACCCAGTATTATGCGTGCCAATATAGTTTGTGGATGTAGAATAATGATTTCCCATATTTCGAGGCAGCAGTCGAAAATCTCGCATCATCGTCGATTAACTTGTCGGTATAACTATAACGCTCATCTGGTATCTATTTTGCTGTCGCGAGTGCACCGGCGGAAGACGGGTCGCGATCGGTTGGAAATCCGATTTCCGCTGGTGCGTTGCGTCGAGTTGTTCGCGTCTCCGGATGATCGTTTATAGTCGTTTAGTCGCGACAGACGCAAATGAGGTGTCGTCGGGTAAACGGGGGTGAAAACGTAGAGTCGATGGTGAGCAACTATAATATAGAAGCCGTCGAATATACATCCCCGGGAGGGTAGGTATATAATTTAGTGTATGTTTTGATGTTTTTTTTTTCTTTCTAAAATGCAAATTGGTCCAAAACACATCTTTTTTTCAGGGGGACGCGGGTGAAAGAAATCGACCCCTCTCGCACCAGGACGGGCAGATTTAAAACCGCATCCGCACTGCTGTTGTATACGTATAGGATAATATATTATTATCATATACGCGATATGTATTAAAATAATATTTATCGTTTGCACATGTCTCCGACCGATTTTTATTACTACCTTGCTGCACATCACGGTTCCATTAGTGGTAAAAACCGCGTCGCCGTCGTGCGACCGTACGCACATATATTCAACAATATTATGTATATGTCGCGCAGTGTATGTATAGGTATGTGTTTCTCGGTCGCGAGCTCTTTAAGAGACGTAAATACAAGCCCGTTTACGATCCGAGCAGTTATTATTATTACACGCTTCTCTCACCTATATATACTATGCAGCACCAGTATATGATGCACACGTGACGCCTCAGCCGCCACTGTTCGACGACAGGACTCCGGGAAAAGTACGACTCTAGAGTAACCGCGGTGGCGTTATATTATTATTATTATACTTATACATATTATATATAAATATATACGTGGCGCCCGGAAGCGTCGATCGTAAAACTCGCGTTCGTCCGATCGGTCGTATAATATATTTACGCACCGTGTACACAATATCGTGTACACCATGCGCTTTCTCATGGCAGTATAAAGAGTCATCATCTGCGGATCTCTAAAAGTACTAAATACCTATAATATAGAGTGGTGCTCACTCTTTTAATGTGTGTGTCTGTGGGTGCAAGGGAGGTGCGCGAGGCGGACAAAGTGAATTCATTCGAGGCGGAAGTAGATTATAACGCCCGAACCTCTGCTGCAGTATCACGAGCAATACGAACGACACTGTGCGACCAATAATAGTTTAACATTATCATCTTCAGCATCGTTTTTTTTTTTTTTTTTTTTTTTTTTATAAATTTTACGTTAATACACATCAATGATACCATGAAACATATAGGTACGCAAACGTTATGTAATTATAATACCATTTGTCGTGTAGGCAATAACTGAGTATGTGCCTCATCATCGTGGATTTTAAATTTAAATTTATTTATTCGTTTTACACGTTTTTGCGCCGAACCCATCGACAATTAATGTATTAATAGGTTTAACTATCAAACCAAATTAAATATACCTAATATAGCGTAATATTGAATGTTTTATAGATTCCCACTAATGCGACAATGTTGTGTACATTTTCCAAGACAAAAAAGAATATTTAAAACCATTTTTTTCTCTCTTCAGATCATCTGCAGAATAAAGTTTAAAATTATTTATGTTTTCAATTTGGCCACATTTCCAACGGACGGGAAGTTCGGTTCCCATAATGTATTATATTTGTCATAGTACTAATTTAAAAATTAATTAATTTGATTATAAAAATAAAACATAAACTTTTTCGGATAAAACGTTTTTGTTTCGAGAAATCAAATACATAAATAACTTTTTAACAAAATTAAATTAAATTTTTATTTCACAACATTTTATGGTAGATAGTATTACTTAGCGATAGATTCCTTTTTAATTATTCATCTACCTATCTAATTAACTTTTCGTAGATTATAACTGAGGATTTTATTTTTATATTTTAAATAATTTTGGATTGTATTTCTTTAGTGGCACTTATTCTGTAAAATATTTTATCAGTTATTTATCGTTTACTCGATTTTTTAAACAGCCAACTTGTTTTTTTTTTTGTGGGGGGAGGGGAATTCAAAACCATGCAAATCACGTTCAAACATTATTTACATTTTTAACTGTACATAATAAAGATTACAATTACCTAAGTAATAATGTAACATTAAATGTTTATTATTATTATTTTTAAACATATCAAATAATGTGTTGCAACTATTGTAATCTTATTCCACAAGTTATTATTATTATTATTATCATTTAATAAAATATTATCATAATAATATCACATTATTTTAAATATTATTGTTTTTAGATTACACTTTCCTGTGAATAGTGACATCGTAAAATAAAACAATATATGTATATATAAGTTAAGTTATGCATAGACTGATAGGCTGTAAAATAGTTGTCCGAGAATTATATTTCCGAGCACTTTTTGAAAAAATATTTTATATTAATTATGACTTTTGTTCAGAGGAAAATATACTTAAAATTATTCATATGGACAATAATATTGTATTATATTTGTATGTTATTACAACTTTAAAGTTATTATTAATAAGTGTCGCAGATCTGTCGTTTATTGATAGTTATAAATTGTGTTATTCGTTATTTTTTATTCGTGAAATAATATCAAGTTTTATTAACGGATTACCATTATTCCAAATAAAAAAAAAAAATGATAATGCGTTAATACTTATTTTATTACGCTTAACGTAAGACATATAGCATATTAAAATATACTTTCCAGACACAGCAGTATACCAATAAAATATCCGTAAATATTGTTTACATTTAATCTTTTATGTGTATATTTTTTCTCCTTACATTTATCCGGTTATTATTTATTTTGCTTTTTACGTTGTAATATTATAATGATAATAATAATAATATCCTACTTTAATAATTTCTCAACATTTGTTAGGTATAGCTAATATTATAATAGATCGACCATCATAAATAACGCAGTGGGTATAACACATACACATACATATATATATATATATATACACGACCGATAGTGTGTGAGTGTAGTATTGCAAATTAATACACGCGCAGACGTTTAGCCTTTTATCCAAATTAATCGCTCATGCGACCTATACACTACACTGTGCGCCGATCGCTGCACACATAATAATGTATAACACATAATGACCGTGCGGAGCATAAACACGTGTTGTCTTAACCGATATAATATACAGTTTCATCGTATATACATATATACAAGTGATTTAAACAGTAGTCTTGTGGGAATCATGAACAGAAGACTCGGCAGTCGATAATTTGTTATATTAAGGGCATCTGTTGCTGCTGGAAGTGATTTTCAATGTTCGTCATTATATTGAACGCAAGCCGTCTATACAAAGTGTCGAAAAACACATGGTTTGATGTGCAGACACGTCATAAATATTCATAGAGCACATATTATTATTATTAACAGTAAGTAGTAACAACGGTCCTGCAGTACGCACCATTATTTGTATTATATATAATATATAGCTATTACATTATGTCTTATATGATATACTATATTTAGTCGCGTTATTATATTACGATAATAATGTCGTCGAAATCTTTAGATATTATATAATATTACCATACTCTCTGACCGGAATATACTTAAAATGTATTTATGATCAAAATCATCGTCTGTTCCTTTGGAATAATACCTACATTACGAGTTCACGAATAAAAGTTTAACAATCTAGGAAGTAATAAAGGTAATATAATACACAAAAGTTTATACAGCAACAAAGACTGACTTAATATATGTGTATATATATATAAAGAGAGAGAGAGAGAATTTATAGTATATCTATTGATGCACAGTACTTATACATATATGGTACAAGATTCATTTGAAAATTACTTGTTGTTGACAGCTGCTTTCTTGAACAGTATGATTTTGTGGAATAAGAAGATTAAAAGTTTTGAATGATTTTAGAAAACGGCTTACGTGCCTATACCTTTATAGTATTATATAATAAACAAAAAAGATTGAAATCACTTATACACAATAATATATTAATGTATTAGGGCAATTGTTTACCATCCATATAGGTCATGTTCCATACGGCTATAAACCTTGCTGGCTTCAGGATTAATTAATTTTATCGTACTTACGAATAATTGGTAACCGTAAAAATATTATAAAAACTAATAAGTTATGCAGAATGTATATCAATTGGATCGGATATGTTTTCAGAGTTTTTTTTTTTTTTTTTATGAATGCGATAAGCCTGGAAAGAGTTATGGTTTATTTATATTAATATCATATAAAATAAGTTTATTAACAGTCTTTTATTCATGCCAAGGCATAATCAAATATACGCATAATATAATTATTTATCTACCAATTGCAATTTCACAAACAATTACTTACATTGTTATATTATGAAATAAATGCCATAATCTCATTAACATATTATTATTTGTTGTTTACTTTTTCAAATACTAAAAATCTGAAAACGTGATTACAAACATTGAAATCACTTCCACATTTCAATCAATTTCACCGTTGAGAAACAACATAATTGTTGAATACGTATTTCATCATGCTATTCATTATAGTAAATCAGAGTATATTAGTAGTACCATATCGTACACAGACTCAACCAAAATTACATTCAAATCGCCCGGTAATTAGTACGAAAATAACTGGAACAAGCATCAAAGTAACGGAGAATAAATAAATCCAAGCGACCGCCATTCATTCACAATAATTTTTGGTTAGAATCTTTTTCGAATAACGAAATGATTTATTATATTGCTTTCAGATTCAAAGAAAGCCGCGCAGTGGCCCACCCAATTCCTGTACCTCACTTTTTATATTTCTATTTAATTAAAAATAAAAAAACGAAAAATAGCCATGGGGTATATGACACCCTCAGTCATCACTTCCTCTCTATATAGGGACATCGTCACGTGAGCTGAATGTTCCGGGTTATGATTAAAAATAAATAGTGTTTCTTTTAAAACTGAATTCTAGCGGGTGCGTACATATACGTCATATTATAGACATATTAAAGTCGTATTAAAGAAAAAAAAAATGAAAGTGATTTTGCCAACGCAAACAGTACAAAATATAATACTCAATGCACACTTCTTGTGTTCAGATACGCAAATAATATAATATACGGATGTAATGTGCGTTTCTTTTGCGGGTCGAGTACACGATATTCGTACAACATATAGGTGGGTAGGTACGTACGCGTCATCGCGCATACGATCCGAATTAGTCGAGCAAGATTGATAATGTAATAAAATATTTCGTATTATTAAAAAAAAATTAATAATAATAAAATAAAAAAGGTACCTACAATATATTATACATATAAATTGTAGGTACCCATCATACGTTATTCTTGAAGGAATATAAAAGAAAGAATATTATAAAATGTATATGTTATAAATTATTATATACATACAGTCACGCGTGTGAGTGTGATGCTCATATCTCTTTCTCTCAGACTCCGCGCGCGTACATATATATATGTCTATTCATCGAACTCGTTATACGTGTCGGCCATCGTACAATGATAACAAACATAATATATGATATATACAATATATACAATCCGGTCGCCCTCATCCGTTTCAATGAATATTTTACCAACTTATACTCTCCTCGTCGTAGTCGTCGTCACCGCAGCCGTCGTACACCCACATTTTATATTATTATATATATTATATAAATACATATATATATAATATCATATACTGGTTATTATATATGACATACGTACCCGATTCGGAACTGTGTGTGCGCCTTATAGTAATAATTCACTTGTATTATACACACACTTATAATATTATGTATATACCCCTCGTCTTTGATTACGGGGGAGGCTTCTTTTCATCGAAGTATATAGACACCCCCTACACCTGCTGCCGATGCCGCGTCGCTTTATAATACGTATAATATTCATTTCTCCTCGCATCGGCGGCGGCAAGGGGCAATCATTTTTCATTCCTTTCACATTATTCGACTGCAGCAGCGTATTTTATATAATAGCATAATGAATACGCGTGTTTGATTTTTGTTTTATTAAACGCGACTGAACTGTACACACACACACACACACGTTCTGTGAGCGTTTCGTATATATATATATATATATATATTTCGTATATGTATCTCTTGTAGGCACTACGCGAGTGTAGGTATAGGCGCTGCGCTGTGTGTACATAATATAATATGATTCGTGTGTGTCTGCGCTAATGATGGCCGTGACGATGACGATGACGACGGTGAAAATATGCTTGTGAGAGAGGGCAAAAGACATTCAGAAATAAAATTTAAAAAAAAGTGTTTTTTTTTTTTCAAACACATCTCTCGGTAAGTTTCATTCATGATATGGTGAACACTCTTAACACGAAAAGATTGACGTTTCGTCGATTGCCTACGGGAAAGTCGTACGCATACGATAATAATAATTATAATACAATAATTGAATTGTGAGGGTTTTATTATAAATCGTTGCCTCGCTGCTGTAGGTCACGTATGATAGAACAATTTACCCGACGACGAATCGGCTGGACCTGGTATGGTGACGTGAGAAAATTGTTGCAGGATCGCTTTGGACTGATTTCACCACATTGACATTATTGCATGATATTATTATTATTATTATCGCGCAACGACACGCGTTCGATTGTTACGGTAATCGGATTTCGGGACGAATATATGATATCAGACGGACCAATAACGACGAGAAAGGCGCACAAACTACGTCTCACGACCGTGTCGCAGATAATAGAAAATAATATTAATACAACACTACACTATATACACTCCCGTTTTCACGATCCGTTTCGTAATATTAGTATCATATTAGACAATATGATATGACATAGTGATGTTGTACGCGTAGTAGACACTGGCTATTATTATTCACGTTTCGTTTTAAATACGTATCGAAACGCATTCGGTAGGCACGGTATAATATGGGATGCCATTGATATAACTTCGACAGCTATATTCAGCCACAAATAATACAACAAGTGCGTACCTATAGTACCTCTACCTACCTACCAACCTATTTAATTCGTCTGCAAGTTTTAAACGAGTAGTGCTCACAAACAAACTGTGTCCGTCAAAATGTCCCTCGTCGTTACACAAACTACAATGCTACAGTATATTATGCGTTATCCCGAATCCAAATGAATAGAACGAATGCATTGATATACGTCCGGAGAAAAGAAATCGTTACTGGAATTGATTAATGACCCGCCCGCGAGTGGCACGGTGTAAAATATTTTTATTATGATGAAAATAATAATAATATGCGTGTATGTATATGATATATAGGTTTATAGGTAACTACATTTCGTAGCAGAAAGTCCGACGGCGGGGACACACGCGCGGTGATATCTCCGATGATCTCGACGTTTCGGTTGGCTATTGAGAAAATATGATAAACGCAATAATAAGCTAATACAATATATTATTACCTATCATTTATCAACGAATCGATTTCCCGACAGTGTTTTGTTTTGAATAATATACGCAATAAAATCGATTACCAGCTGTCTATCCATAATAATTTTGTGACGCGTAAACAGGTGGCTGTAGCTGATTTTACATATAATAACTATATTGACTATATTACTCATAGTACCTATATATATATATATATATATATCGCATTATAACTGACGACAAAGAATAAAACCCACCCTCGTCGGCAGAATCATCGCATCCTTCTCGTGCCGTCAACGACGTCATTATAGAGGCAAACGGGTGAGTCTTTGACGACGACGATTATGATGGACACGCTCATCGACCATAAGAAAAATTCAGAATACGACTGACGACTGTCAACGGGACAAGTGTTGAACATTTTTCAAGCAGTCCCTTATAGATGATTATAAAAAATCAATTACACATTATCGTACTATACGTACTATACATATAGGTTAGTATTATGTCATTTTTGACAGTGAAATATTTTCCAAAGTGGAAAAGTACAGTATATGAAAACTGATTGCTAACATTCACGTCTTAACTTGAATATACATATATTAAGAACTATATAATTATGAAATCTCATAATTGAAAAGTATGTTTAAAGTATTGTTCGAGGGCGTTCAGGCTGAGAAGTGTGGTATTGACGGATCGTGAAAACCTTTGCGCGTTAAACGTCTACCGAATTAT